>NW_006799942.1:3524593-3670322 GCF_000485575.1 Poecilia formosa | reverse complement strand
ACGCTATGACGTAATCGGCCTACAAATCCGTCCTTCGAAGGATGCAGACCCTGAATTCGGACACAGCTAAAATTATCTCTGTTTTGAGAGTCTAACTGACACAAAACAGTGTCAGTTAGAATTTGTTTTAATTTGAATTTGGCTTGTTTTTCACCCATTACGTTGCCATGGTTACTCAAAATTCCAACAGAGCCCGCATGCCGAGATCCA
The DNA here is from genome assembly GCF_000485575.1 of Poecilia formosa. Classification (NCBI taxonomy): domain Eukaryota; kingdom Metazoa; phylum Chordata; class Actinopteri; order Cyprinodontiformes; family Poeciliidae; genus Poecilia; species Poecilia formosa. Next base: position 3,670,112 of record NW_006799942.1, on the reverse strand, counting down.
GCTGCATGGCTATTGTAAACTTTTAGTTGGACACATAACCTTAAAATAAAGTTTTTCAGAAAGTTTAGCTCCATGAAAACTTATGTCTTTACCCAGGGGAAGGTCTGGTGGTTTAACTTGTGCACTGGGCACCGGCCGTGGGGCTCCAGGATGAGTGTCCGGGATAGGCCGAGGGGCCCCGGGATGCACATCAGGAGTGGGCCTTGGCGCACCCGGGTGAGATGGAGGCTGCGGGCGAGACTGAGGGGGCATGCTGATCACTCCAGCTCGAGGAGGAATATTCTGCAAGATGAAAATTGAGAAGATAATCATCGCAACATAAAACTGGATGAGGGTAAATGTTCTGCGAATGCTACAAGCTGAGTGGATGAACTGAAAAAGATATTTCATAGCTGAAGAAGAAGCACAGCAATACAAGAGTCAATAGCGGGAACAAAAGTTGTAATTTATGATACATTTCTTAACATGACACAGACAATAATAATAATAATAAAAAATAATAATATTTTAGATCTAAATACTGGTCGAAAACTCACTGGTCTGGAAGCTCCTCCAGGTCCTGGAGCTCCTGCCTGTCCTCGACCTGAGAACATTAAGACAGACAAAACAATAATTGTTAAGCACATATTTCAAGCAATAATATTTAGTTTTGGTCCTATTTTAGAGATCTGTACGGAAAACACATGCAATAACATATTTTATTACTTTGATATGATTAATCAAATGAAAACAACAAATCACAATTTAAAGCAGTTTATCCAGCACATGCTATTCTATGGATGACTATGTTATCAAAGATGGCTCAGTCCTTCCACAGCTCCAGGAGGTCTGGCAGACACACGGGCCTTTTTTTGTAACCCAACTGCTCACTACACTATAAGGATTCTCCTCTTCTTTCACTATTCCCTTACCCAGACCCTCCTAAAGCCTTCAAACATTTTCCCACAACACTTGAATGTCTTCTTCTGTCCTGTCGAGTCACCAATCGTAAGTCAACCCTGCCAACCACACAGCCTCTTACTATGCAAGAGGGAATCGGCTAACCACAAACACCATACAAATGTCTCAGGTGCAGACAGGCAAAGTCGGCGATTGGCTAGACATCCAAACTTTATCCTCCACCTCAGGACAAGCACATTGTGTGTCAGAACACAAGCACACAAAACAGGATTATAGGAGGGAGAGGCAGGTATAATCTCACCACATTATCACAAGTACAAATAAACGTCACACAAAGAGACCTTACATAATCACCAAATAAACTTTTATCCTCGCTGAATGCATTCATGCTAAATGCAGCTACGTCGTGCATAGCGGCACTCACCTGCAGGAGCATCTGGCCGAGGAAGAGCAGGGCTCTTTGGTCCTTTGCAGCACAAAGCAAACCAAATTACACTAAAGTTACACACAAAGCAGCTAGCTAGTCACCAGATGCAGGCGTTCCAAAGGAAAAAAAATGGCTAGTAGAAGCACTTAAAAAAAAAAAAAAAAAAAGCATGTGATGGAAATATTGTAGCAAAGCAGTGACGCTTGAGGAGATAAAAGCTGAATGATCTGTCTAAGGAGGACTTTTCCATTTCCCATCATGAAAAACAACCTCAAAGATAAACCCACTTTATCCCTTCAGATACACATACTCTGGTCTCTATGAAAAATATGCATCTAATTATAGATTTGTACACAAATTTTTATGAATTAAAATAGTAAATGTGTTCATTTTTTCCACAGTAGTTCAACACAAAATGTGAAACGTATGAGTTTATGTTCATTTTGAATATGTATTGTATTATTTTATGATATATTATATAATATTTCAATCAAAATGTTCTTCATAAAATGTTACTTTTTGCCCATATTACACCATATGCTATCATGGGCAAGACTAATGACAAAAGGTTATTGTGAAAGAGACCTGCTGTTCACAGAGTGCTGTATCCATGCATATTAATGGAAAGTTGAGTTGATGGAGTAAGAGTGGGAGAACAAAATGGGCAAGCAATAAGGATGACCGCTGTCTTCAGAGGATTGTGAAGTCAAGCCCATTTAAGAGTTTTCAGGAGATTAACAAGGAGAGGAGTGAAAGTGAAGTTGATGCTTCAAGCGCCAGGACACACAGATGTTTGGCCACGGGACGTGGGATGGGATACGACTGTTGTTCAGTGGTCCACAGTGTTTTTGTCAAATGAAAAAAACATTTTGCATTTAGTTTGGAAATCAAGGTTCCAGAGTCTGGAGGAAGAATGGAGAAGCAGAAAATCCAGGTTCCTCGAGGTTCAGAGTGACGCTTCTAGTGTCCGTGATTATTTGGGAATGCTTATCTGTTGGAGTTGCTCCACTGTGGTTTTGAAGTGCAAATTCAGAGCAACTCTCTACAAAGACAGTTTACCGCACTTCCCTCTGATGGCAAACATTATGGAGATGCTAATTTTGTTTTCCAACAGGAGTTGTCACCTGCTCAAACTGCTAAAAGTACCAACAATAACTTTAATTACTGGGATGTCCACTGTGCTGGACCTGATCTAATAGAGAACCTATGTTGTTTTAGTAGAGGAAGATGGCAGAGAACAGAGGCAAGAATGCAGACAAACTGAAGGCTGCTAATAGTAACGTCTGATAACTAGAGCTTTCTGAACACCTCAATGGTGTCATAGGCTGATTGAGTCCATGCAGGCCTGCACTGATGCAGTAATTCAAAGAAAACATACTGATTTTTCATGTTTTCCCTCACTGAAAGTCTTTAACACAAACAAAATGAGTTTCAGTTTTTGATTTGAATTACATTTTTGAAAATATTGTAATTTATTAAGCTGCATTTGTAATGTTCACTGTAATCGTGACTGCAGTCCCATTAAAATGGATCTGCACAATTGCTGAGTATTAAAAACAGATGAGAATGAATTGTGCTTGAAGGAAAGAAGACAAGCTTCTTTCACTGATTTTGTTTCTGTGGTGGTTTACATTTCTTGCATTTAGTAACGGATTAATCACGTCTCAATCACACCTACAAACAAGACTAAAATGAACCACAATAAAGTAGGGGTGTAAACAATACGTCAATCCACACTGATACATCAACTAAAAGATTAGACTAATGATGTAATTGCATCAAAGCAAACATAAATATCATTGTCATCTTTAAGATGATACAGGGTGAATGATCTGCATTTGAGATTAATCTAAAAAATTTTTGGGACACTAAAACTGAATGAAAGTTTAAAATCTGCTTTCATCCATATCAAAAGTGATTTTTAAAATGTTGATATGTGTTATGTTTGTTTTCTTTAAGACTGAAACGTCATCAGGGGCATTTAGGTTAAATAAGAAAAAAAAATGCACTTAAATATGAGAAATGTGAGACTATACTGAACAAGTGATCTATTATTTATTTTTATCAAGAACAATGCTTTTTTAAAATTGAAATCTGAAACTGAAATCACTTTGAAATAAAGTGATCAAATCATATTAAGTTGTTTTTGTAGGTTGCTAATTACGAAATGGTTGTGTTAGATGGGCATATATTGCATATTATTGAAATCATACAGAGTTTGTGATATTGAGTAACATTGTACTGTCATCCAAACAAATTGATACATTATTGTATTGTGATAAACTTTTGATTTACACCCCTACAATAAAGCAGTGAAAGTTAACACAAACCATCAATGTCAAAATAGCCTCACTGACATTGATGACTGGGTCTAAGACCGAAGGAATTAGGAAACATTCAAAAACTCCTGGCTCGTTACCTTCACTGCCTCTCCTACCGAGCAGTGGGCTGGGACATATGCCACTGTCTTAAAGAGGAAAACAAATGATTTTTTCTTTAAAACAAAGTAGAACAGAAAAAATATCAACAGATAAAAGTAAAGATTAGTCACAGTGTTCAGGTAAAACCTATATCCTAATTCCCAAATTCACTTACTGTCATGTAAAACTAAACTAAAGTACAAGATCATCTTTCACCTATAGGAAGGTTTTTAGGACCTACAAAAACACCATACAAGTATGTTACTAACAAATTACACCAATTACAAGGGGAAGTAGTCAAGCATTTAAAATACCAAGCTAATGCGTCACATCAGGAGTTGGATTCTACCTCTATTCAGACAAAAGATGCAAAACCTCCTTTACTCCTCAAAAACAGTAGGACAATTTGATCATTTATGACCAGTTTTTTTCTTGTACATAACACTGAATCAACACTTACTGACTGCTGTGCATAGTTCTAATGGAAAACAGCAAGCACCAGCATAAAGTAAATCAGCCACAAAAGTACATCAAGACATCATCCAGTAACTTTAACTTTACCTCCAGAGTACTTTCTAACAGGCTGAGGGCTCATGCCACCTTCATGGGTTTGGCAAAGCAGTGGGATAAAAGTGACAAGTTACTATTTCCTCTGTAGAGAACCATAATTAAAACAGCAGGATTTTAATTAGTTGCCCCCACTTAAGTTGGGCTAATTTGACAAAAGTAATAATGCTTTATGTCATTCTATTACAGAGAAGGCTGATGGGGCGGTACCTGAAGGTGGTGGTGGTCGTTGAGGTGGAGCTGGTCTGGCTGGAGGAGCGTTGGGCCGTGGTGGAGGAGGCCGCTTGGGCTCCAGGCCAGGACCTGTGGGAGCACCAGGCTGGAAGTCTACAGGAGGCCCTTGAAGGAAGAGGTGCAGAGTGGCTTGTTGTATTAAATATATTGTGGCAGTTTAACTTCTAAATCAATACGGCATAGAGTCATGTCCATAACTGCTTAGTTTATTTTACATATTTCTTACAATTTCATGAAACACATCTGTGAAAACACGCACAGCTAAAAGCTCTACAACAACAACAACAACAACCTGTTTTCTCTTTTGGTATCAAACTCACCCCACACTCCATAAGAACAAAACACTAACAAACGCTATGTTCACTTGAAAAGATCAGTATGCCCTGTGCTCCTTGCCAAACACGCGTCCTAGCTGGAAGCCCACGCTTCTCCAAATTGCAAATACAATCTGACATTTTCATGCAGCAGTTTAAATGCAAACCATGTTCATAACTTTGAAAGAGTAGCCCTGGCATTGCATTTACCTACGAGGACACAAGAGGAGGACAAGGAGTAGAAGAAGTGAAGTAAAAGGAAAAAGCCAGTTATTTAGGTTAATAAATACAATAAACAACATTTCAAGTTGCATATGAGCTGATCAAAGTATTGACGGTGTTTGGTTCTCCAAAGTAAAGATTATAGGCCAGTCCTAATTCAGGGTAAAGGGGTCTTATGCAGATGTCATATAAAACATGATGCAATCCTGGAACACCTTATAGAAACACCTTGTGGTTTGTGTCCATTTTTTGCCCTATTGTTTACCATTCTGATTTGATCAAAGCAAAATGTACACAGCACACATCAACACCACACAGCAAACTGTGCCTCAGAGGGAAACACTATTCTAAAACAGACAAGTGGAAACCAACACAGATTGCATTATCACTCATTTAATTACCTGCTGTTTCTCTCCTCTCTGACGATGGGCTTAAATCTGCTTCCACTTATTACAAACACAACAAAATCACAGTTTACGTTCCAGCCGATTGAGACTATTAGCTGTGCAGATGATTTGAGGAACATCACTGTAGTTGACCAATTTATTTATGCTGAGTGATGTCATTACCTTGTGATGGTCGAGGGGGTTGTTGTCCACGACTTGGTCTATTGGGAGCAGCGGGTTCTCCATGAGTAGGAGAGGGACAGGGACTACCGCGTGGGGACGGCAGAGGTGAGGATCCAAAAGAAGAGCCTGCTCCAGGCTGCAGGTGCTGGGGAAGGATGTCTTCCACCTCATCATCCACGTCACCTGGAGCAGCAGACAAGAAAGAATGGTTAGAACATTTCTACAAACCTTAACATAGATAAGTACAATTTGTTGACAACTCCTGACCTTCCATATCATAATCTTCATCACCCACGTCCACGTCTTCAGCAAGCAAGGTCGAACTAGCTGAAGTGGGAATGCTGCCGCAGATCCTTTCCACACTCATTTCCTCCTCCAGACTCTTGATCCACCCTGGACTCCTCAGGCGGATGTCAATCACCTTGTCCAGAACCTGCAATGCATACCAGCAAGGTGAGCAGAAAAAGGCTGAGGGGTTCATTCCAACAAATTAGAATAGGAGCCAACTTACAGTGGAACCGCTGAGAGAGAGCGCAGCCAGAGCAGAGTAACCTTCCAAGAAGGTCACCCACATTTTCTCCTCAACAAACCTGCATGAAAAATTGCACAATTAATCGAGAATAAGAGGCTGAAGGTGGAACACAGCTGGATCTCTGTCCTTGCATGTTAGCCTCACCTGATGAGGATGACTTCTCCAAAATTAGCAAACTTATCAAGCAGCTCATCAATGAGTTCATCACTAAAATAGTCATCAGGCCCTGAGGAGCAGAGGGACACCAAGATGGTGCCATCTGGAGGCCCCTGCAGGGCAATAACGTCTTTGTAGACCTGGTGTCGTTCCTCAGGGTCCACCTCCAGGATGTCCACATCTATTATTGCTACCACAGGCCTAAAGAGAAATATCACAAAACATGGAAGAGACATGAATTACTGGTATTATTAAACTGTCATTAATCATCTTGGATTACAGAGATATCATGATGGTTACCTGTGATCTGAGGTCTTGAGCTCAGCCCTGCCATAGTACTTTAAAGTCCCAGGGCTCCAGGTCAGGTCTGGATTATCCTCAGCATCTCCAGATGTAGAGGCTGCACCTACAATGTTCATCTCCTCAGCTGTAAAACAACCACAGAGTAAAAAAAAAACAACAAAAAACAAATGTCTAAATGCAATTCTTCAAAACTTTACATACATGTTTATAAATGCAAAATGGCATTACTGCATTGTTTGCTGGTCAAAAGGTTACAAGGATTAGGTTTAAGATGCCCTGCATCTCACCTGTTCTGTTAAAGTTCCACTTTCTCCTTTTCCAAAGTATGCGGTCAGTCCATGCTGGTGTGCGACACTTCTCGCTTGTGTCATAATCTTCTGAGAAGAGGTCATACTTGTAGGTGGGGGCAAAATCCAGGTTTCCCTCAATGAAACCTCGGAAGACCTGCAAAGATATATGAAGGTTTGCACTAGGGCTGTAATGATTAATTGTGATTAATTGATTATTGGCGTAACTGTCAACGAATTCAGTAATCGATTAATCGTTAACTGGCATATACAGAGTAAAAAAAAAGACCATTTGCTGAAAGAAGTACATATTCAGACAGTGATTAAGGCAAAACTTTATAAAACAATTACAAGTTTTCATTTAAGATAAAATGTAAAATGTGTTAAAATGTTCAAGATGCATAGTATAAACTTCAACTGGTTCAAATTCTCATATTAAGCACATTTGGCTATCCAATTATCAATTTGTTAATCCAAAAAAACAATAAAAACACACACACAAAAAAAACAACAACAACAGATCAGCCCGACAGTTAAATCAAGAAGAAAAGACTGAGATTTTCACATGTTAATGCTGTAAATATTTTTGTAGTTGCAGATTCATTCTTTGCTAGTGTACAGTAAAGAAATGCAATGTTATTGTTTTTTAGGTAATTAAGTATTTTCTTATTTAAAAATGAAATTGAATTGTTTAATTTTTGCATATTTTAATGCATTTCATTTTGGTGTTGAAATTAAAAATCTGCAAAATGTGTTCATTTTCCTTTTTAGCCGACTGATCGTCAGGATAATCGATAGAATTATTAATTTCTAAGTAAGGTAGCGTTACTGAGCCAGTTTGCATAATCCAACAAAACTGCAATAGTTGGTCACAGTTATTAAAAAAATAATTGCTAAAATTGCTGGGTAAAATTGCTAAAAAAAAAACAAAACAAAAAAAAACAAACACATTTAAGCTCTTACAATACGGTGCAGAACATGCATAGAAAATCTATTCTGAATCAGTCTTAATACACCATCATATAGTGACAAATGATACTAATGCAGTGAAGATGTGTTCTACAGATCATACCATTCCTGTGTTCTTCTGTTCCAACAACTGATCACCAGCTGTTAAAGCATCCCAGTTCTGCTGCTTGATGAGCTCCTTCACTTCCTCGTTGGGCAGGTTGATTCGGTAGTTGAAGTCTCCGCACCAGAACACGTAATCGTGTGAATACAGCAGACGACCCTGCAGGAGAGGATAAATGTTATCTCAAGTGCAGTTGAATCCAAATACAACATTTGTGACCAGAACTGCCATTACCATCGGGAAACTGAGTCTGCGAGTGATCTCATTGTAGTCGTCATTCCTCTCTTTAACCTGAGACTGGCCGGCAGCGAAGTGGGAGCAGACAAAGCAGATGCTGGTGGTGTGGAACAGCAGGCGGATGGCGACACCTCCCTTATTACCGGTGGCCCCGCCCATTCCGGTTTTCACTGTATCTACAGCAACATCCCTGTAACATAACGAATGAAAAACTCGCAAGGGTTTTCTTAGCACTCGTAGTCATCGAGTGTTTCTGATCAGAATCTGCACCATTTTTACCTGATGAAGGGTGCGTGCTGAGGACGGATGAAAACAAACAGGCACACTCCCACCAGCTGCTCAGAAGCAAGCAGCACATACTTGTGGTCCCTTGAAATGTTTTTCTGGAGCTCAGCAGCCCACAGTTTCTGGTTAGTAGTGCTGAGACAAAGAAGAGATGAAGAGCACCAACATTAAAACAAGAAAACAAAATCAACTCAATATTACTGTTTATTAAGGTTTAATACCTTTTAAACATAAGTAGTCTTAGCACTTTTGTAGCCCTTTTAAATTTTGTAATGTTTCAATTTCAGACATGAAATGTGCTGTATTCTAAAGAGATGGTATGTGACAGATCACAAAGTAATTGCTGAGCTGTTACAGACACACCCCAAAAGACTTGTTGTAGCTGAGGCTGCAGCAAAAGGTGATTCTACAAATAACTGAGAAGAGAATAGAACCACCTGCTGCAGACACTGCTGCAAAATGTTTGAAGGTGTGTCTAACAGTCACATACTGAAATATGCTTTGTACATTTCAATACATTACAGTTGAAATGTATTGAGTCCATTATGAACTAACTGCAGGTTATTGATTGGCACATACCTGGCACTGACAATGTTCCCAGCATTCAGTTCAACCATTTCTTCAAAGCCGATGGCAAAGATATCTATGGGGTTGGCTTTGCTGTCTGTCAAGAAACAAAAATAAACGGTTGTCGTTCAGTGAATGTGTTTAAAGAAACAGTCAACAGTTAAAGGGTAATGATCTTATAAATAAAAGTTTGTGCTAAACACAACGGACATTTACTGAAAACAGATCAGCTGTAATCTTTGTCAATTTATTTCAATTTCATCAATTGTCTCTTTCTAATAGTCATAGATTTATCTTAAACTTAACCATTTCTGTGCTGACTTATAAACTAAAAAGGAGGGATGGATTGATTGATTTGCTTACTGGATCACCAATGTCCACTTTCTGATTTAATATCTAGTGTACACACTTCTTTATTTAATAATAACAGTTGAATATTTACAGCACCTACTTCAACTAAACAAATAGGATACATACTCAAGGGGCCATTACCAAGAAATGACTGTAGACAAATTAATAGAAACATACCCTGGAACTCGGGATGTCCTGCCTTTTTTGGAGCATCCAGCAGCCAGTCGTTCAGTGTCTGGTTGCGAAATGCGATGCTGCGAAACTGCTTGCCCCCGTTGACGTTCCAGGTCCCGACACAGACCCGGATTTGCTTGGGCTTTGTGTATTTATGGTGACTCTGACACATTCCTAGCAACACTCTTGGAGAGGCTGCAAAGGAAAGGACGTGCGGATTAGATGCCAAAACATGGGAACGTGCACGTCAGAAAGGAGGTTTGGAGGAAGATGAAACAAAGAAGGGGAAAATACTGATGAAGAAAGTTATTATATTCAAAACACAACAGAGGAAATTCACTAGAATGTTTAAAAACAAAGGTTATGGGAGGATGACTTTAGCTGTGACCACTTCACTGAAAACATTCACAAAGCAAACCTTGGTAGTGGTTTATAGCTGTCTGTAAATACCTACTGAAAACATGTTGAAACATCACTGCAAAAAAATATCTAGTCCATTTTAGTTTAATCATTGCTGCAACTATATAATAAAACAGACAGTGGAATAGACCACAACCAATAGAGAGAGAGAGAAAAAAAAAAAAGACAAAACAACTATATGACAGGGCAGGAAAACATATCTATCTGTTGCTTGCAGTCCATCAGTTACTATACCTGATTGTAAGACAGGCTCAGTGACTAAGATTGTTTGCAAATGGGAGAGAAGGAAGAAAGTTGTAGGTTAGCATCCCTTCAACAGATAATAGCCGGTAAATATTAAATCAGTCGAGTCAGGGCTCCCTTCAAGATTCACAAGGTTTCTTTAGTGCTGCTGAGAAGCCTATGTCTCCATAGCAACCATTAAACATTGTATTCATGACAATTAGTTGGTATGAAAAAAATAAATAAAAATCAGGTCAACAATGGTTTAAAATACATGACCCAAAAAATGCAGAAATTACTCAGTGCCCAGAAAAACAACTGAGTTTAAAAAGAGGAATTGTGCAGAGAGGAATCTATAAGAATCCTAGCCTCTAATCTAACCATCTGAATTGTTATAAGGTATGACTAAGTGTTGTGCTATTGGCAAAAGAGGGACATTAAAAACATTAACAGCTGGGATGCCAATAAGTGTGGCAACCAGTGACAATTCCAAATTTTTTCATCACTGAATCAATGTCCTCAAGTGAAAGTATTTGAGAGATTATCTAACAGCAATGAAGACAGATTTATTTTAAGGCTTTTTATAAAGCTAGCCAGATGAGCCAACAAATGTGGAGGGCGGTGTAAGAAAAAGTTAAAAGGAGATAATAATTACATTGTATTCTTTCTTTGCATTGTTTTTTGTGTCTAACATTGCTCAAAATGTTGTTGTTTCTTTATGTTACAAAAGTTTAAGCAAAGTGCAGCTCATTGTTTCCACAAATGTTCCACCAAATAAAAAGGCACTTCCATCATGTTGCAGAAAATTACCGTAAAGACTGGAAGTGGTGAGCAAGGCTCGCGCTTTGTCTGCTAAATCACTGTTAAGCGTGGATCCCAGCCTCAAGATGTCTATCGCCTCCTGCTTGGAGCTGTCGAAGAAGTTGTTCTGGATGGTCCGTGTCACAGAGCGAGCGCCATCTTTGAGCTTTCCAGCCTACAAGAAAAGAATATATACATATATATTTAGCATCCAACCAGTAAAAAAAAAGGCACGGTCAAGAAGTATTGGTTAAAAATGTACATTTTTCACCACTGCGGGATGGAAAAAAAAAAAAAGAACAAGGAGGAACATTCTAGAGAGATCTGTCAGATTTAAAGCTCTCAGTGGTGGATTTCAATTATCTTCTGGACAAGTTTAAGATTTCATTAATGACCACTAGGTGGCAATCTGGACAGATTTCTCTAAATTCAAAGAAAGACTTTGCATTTCATTGGAAGGAATAAGTATAAGTGTAATTGCTACAAGTAAAAGAAATTAAAGTAGTTTTTTCCCCTCTTTGTTTCTCTTATTTTTGAATTTCTGCTCGCAGTGAGAGGAAAGTTTAATGAGAGCGTATATTTTCAGAAGGACAATCAAAGAGAAGTAAACAAGATTTGTCACCTATCCCAAACTCCATTCTCATTTATATGAAACCATCATATACACAGGACACCAGAAATAGACCCATAGCTTAAAGGCAACACCAACCATCCTAATAACTTACCACATAGGTGGAGAGGTCCACAGGTTAGCCAAAAGACATAATGCACATAATTAAAGGAAAGAAGGGTACAATTTCTACACAGAGGATTAAATATTCATGCAACTGTTATAATGCAATCATTATCTTGCATTCTTACAGAAAATTGCAGTCTATGAATTAGTCTCTAAGAGGTGATGGCTGAATATATTTAAAGCAATAAAGAAATCATTGATATCCTAATTGTGCTCATGCAATTCATTGTTTGGAATCTAAACTGGAGCCGGGTAAAGAGCCATGGGTTCAGCATAAAGCCCTAATCTAGGAGGGTATAAAAGTTAAAAAATAAGATAAATTGATTTTTTTTTTTTTTACTTTTCGTGTGTGCATTTATCAGATGTATTCAGACTTGAAATGGTACAATTTTTTTTAAATGCTTCTTCAGAATCTTTAAAATGGTGTTAAAATCCTGGATAACATCATTTACAGTCACATGTTATTAGCCTGCAAAAACTACTTGGGTAACGCTACATCACACATTGGAGCAGAATCTATGGAAGCGGAAGTGTTGCTAACCTGCATTATAAAATACCTAAACAATTGAAAACTTCTCGTTATTCCCAAGAATTAAATTGTTTCACTACATACCTTGGCCTTCCCATCCAGAGCTCCAGTTCCTGCATAAATCTTACTGACGGAGTCTCCGTTAGCAGACCACATGGTCCTGAAGACCTCCTGGAACCGGGCCACCAGCTGTGGTTTCTCTGTCAGACCCATTTGTTCTAACTGTCTGGGCAACATCTGAATGGAAGGAGGCAAAGGGAATTTGAATAAACGACAAATCTATAAAATCTTTCAACTTCAGGCATTAATGTACACCAAGCTGGACACAAACCTCAAGTGCAAAGAAGGCTTGTACACTGTTGGTTCTATCCAAACAGTCCAGGCAGTTACTCCTGATGGTCCCTCCCTGAGTCCTGAAAAAAATAAAATAAAATCTGATTTATGCAACTGCAAAAGGCAATAATTTAACATTTGATGGAACCCGACTTATCATTATTGTAGTTCCTTTCATTTTTTTAAACTTGCAAGTCATTAGAGAATAAATGTGTAATGCTATAGATTTAGACTTCTATATTAAATGTCTCCCAATCAAACCTGTGATACTTAATTTCTCACTTGCATAACTGGAAAGACCTGAGGTACTTACAGAATGTCTGTATTTACACAAAGATTAAATTGAGCATAGGTGAAGTCTATAGACTGATTAGATGCTTTCTGATGGCAATTGTTCACTAAGCTGTATCAGAGTAAAGAGGGCTAATGAAAAATTGACATTTTTCATTCCAAAATAAATTCAAAAAGTCAAGAAAATATCTATTGTGTTCCTTGAGAGATATGCACCACTTTACTTTGTCCCATCAAATTAAGTTGAACATTGTCTTTGTACTATGACTAGAAAATGTTCAAGTACTTTTGGAAAGCTGTGGAAAAATGTGTTTTTGACAGTTTTACTAAAGGCCCATGGAGATTATTGATCACTTAGATAAATGTTTCAGCTGCTGGATAACACAGCAATGACAACCATGGACCATGAGCTCAGAGGTGCCCTCTAATAGATGGTCTGCATACAACTGGATAGAGTCAAGTAACAGTGTTGCCAAAGAAGGATTAATTAGCAAATAGTATGTTACAACAAGATGATGACTATGTCTATTAAATAATAGAAGTTGTAACAATTTGAGTCAAATTATTCAAAAGAATAAAAGGGTGACTGGGCAAAGAGACATGAGGAGATATACCAAAATAGGGTGGACATAATCGTAAAGAGCAGATGTGAGATGTGAGGCTAAGCTGGGCAACCTTTAAGAAACCCTGATCACAGAGTTTCAAAAGAAGGGTTTTGTAAACTCAGAGCTCCAAAGAGGGAAACCTAGATTGTTTTTAGATGCGATGGAGACAACTAACAAGATGAGGAATGTGTGAGCATGGCAACTGCAGTTGAAAAAAATACCTGTTATACTGGTACTTCAACTGTAAGAAACGGATCAGGAAAAGATATACAAATCTGTACAGTAAGGAAGAACTTTTGCACCTTACAATGCCTTTTTCACCGGAGTAGTAGAAGAACCCGCACTCGTCTATGAATTTACTCAGCTGTGGTTTCAGAACACTGCTGAGTTTATCAGTCTTGCCACCCCTCACATTTTGATGATAGTCAAAGTTAACCATTCTCACTGCTGTGGCATGTTCTGAAGCCTTCAGGTGATTCTGAGGGAGAGAAAAGGGAAGAGCACATATTTGTTAATATTTAAATATAATCCAAAGATGTATAATGTGCAGTTGTGTGGCCTGTAAACATACAGCAGTTTCCATTCATTATGCAAACTAAGTTTTTTTGATCCACAAGAAAGCTTGTACGGCAACGTGCTTTATAAAAAAGGCTCAAGCTCATTTCAAGCTTGTAATGCTGTCACATTTGCTTCTTATTTTGAAAATGTTGAAGATCTTAAAGTTTTTTTTTTTTAATTGCACTTTTCTCTTTGCTAACTGACTGGGCAGAAAAAACGAGCAGGAAGTGACACATTCTGTGTTGAGCAAAATCCTCCGCTCTGGAGAGGCAGTAACAGTTCAATATTTTGCAAGCTTACACAAAGCAATGTGCAGTAAAAAAGGCCTCTTACGACACATCTTCAACTGTTTCACTGAAATCCTGTGTTGTTGTCTGCATTAGATAGAAATCCTTTAGTAAAAACAAAAAAGACAGTTAAATCTCACCTGAAATGCTTTGCTGAGCATATGTTCCCCTTCTTTGCTTCCAAGCAAGTTGATGATCACCTGTTTCCCATACAAACTTCGCAGTGCAGTGAAGTGTCTGCAAAACAGATCCAGGCATATAGTGCATTTATCAAATACAAGCGGTTACAAAGTTGATAGCAATAATCATAATTATCTTTAAGTAAATGCACTGTAGCTAGGTTTTAGGTTAGTTTGAACATGACACAACAACAAAACATTGAATAATACCAATAAATATAATTAGATTTAAAACTGCAAACAGTATAACTGTTCAAAGAGCTACCAGACCAAGACATTAACACTTTTCAGTGTGTGACTTGCTAGTCAAGGAAGCAGCCGTACTCTGCAACACTGAGGTGTTAAACATGGCAAAGGGACCCAAAATGATGCAATAAGCAAATTAAAGGGAGCAGAAAGAAAAGTTGGTTAACATCTGCACCACAAAAACAGAAGACTGGAAGTTGGCCATATTCCTCATTGCTTAATTTATAATTAATGGCAGTATGTATGTGCTAGCCTTGTACAATCAAATAAGTTCTGGAAAAACACAGTTAAAAAAGTGGCTGCTGTGGATTGATAAGGAGGGTTCCAGTACTATTTGGGTGTGGTACAGATTTTAAACCAGGAAGGCATGGTTCACACCCCAATCACAAAACAACCGAAGTGTAAAGAAAAAGAGCATTTATCACCATCTGATTTCTAAAGTATACTGGAAAGGACAAGAATACCTGGTCATTTAAAGCCAGAAAATGAGTCAATTTTTTTTTATTTTTTTTTTTTTTTTATGTAAAACCGATGAGAAGTTAAGAGGGGCTGAAGTTGTCTGTAGAGCTTCTGCATGTTTCAGCTGGTTATATTTACAAATATTTAGAAAACTTTTAAAATAACATTTCCTTTCAAAATTAAAGGCCTAAATAAAAAAACAAAAACTTCAGTTTTTGTTTTTGTAACGTAAGTTACTTAGATTAAACTAAGCTTCTTTAATTTATCTTGGTCATTTTTGGCTCTCTTATGAGAGTTATTTGCGTTAGCAAGTTTCTTAACTTTGCCTTTTATGCAGCAGCATAATACAATAAGTACCTGAACTGTTATTGATATAAAGTTAAAGCCAACTACTGAAATCTGTTTCTCAAGACAAATTTAGTTAATGTCACACACTTCTAACGGAGCTAGTAATGGTAAGGTAACAAAAATGTTTTATTTCAATTCACTTAACTACAATAAACCCACAGATTTGTTTGTGAGGAAGGCTGAACGTTAAGCAATAGGCTCCTGCTCTGCATCTATTGTAGCATTGTAATCCCTAGGTCCGAAGTTCAACACACATTGCATGATAGTTGTCAGCACTTGTCTCAAAACAAAAAAAATCTAATTGTATGAAAAAGGAATAAGTTTAGAAAAGTAATGGGGGTACTAATTTAAGACACAACTAAAAGGACATTTTAAAAAAAATGTGACGGAAAACCCTGCAGGGTTTCTGCAAAGACGTGCAGAAACCACGTCTTTGACATTTCCACTGAGGGTTGTAAACGTGAAAAAATGTATATTAGCTAAAAGATATAGTAGAAAATGAGGGGTATGTGGTAACAACTGAGCTGTCCAAGTTGAAAAAAAAAAAGTGCAACGATTAATGCCAAAAATCCTGGATCATAATTTGTTTCCAAATGTGATTTGTATCTTTGTGTTGCCTGGAAACAGAAGTGGAACTTTGTAAATCCAGCAATTTTGGACCAATGGATTAAAACTATTGAGGGGATTTATTTAATGAAGAAACTGAAAACAATTTCAGAAATGGAACTCTTCCAAATGCAAATGTTACTCAGTCACCTGAAGAGAGAGTAGCATATATAGGGGCAAATATTAGACTGAATCAAAAGCATCTCCCATGATGTTTGACAATGTTCATGTCACATCAAAAATACTGTATATTTGGTAGGACATTGTTGATGAAGAGCTATTAATGTGTCCTTGGTGTTCCCAGCAACAATATTAGCATTTCAGTCTTAATCCTCTCCTGTTTTCAAGCCTTAGCTACTCTCAACCAGGAGGCAAAGAGATTTTCAGAAGGCCATCAATCAGCTGGAATCAAGTAAAGCAGAAGAGAAGAAGTGCAACTGAAGTCACTCATAAAAGATCCACTTAATCTTTTAATTACCTTTCAAAAGCTGGTGCATTTGCCTCAAATCCCCTTGAGAGTTTGACACGATGGGACCCCACCTGCAAACACACAACCCACAGTGTCCTACTTTGGTAAAGTACAAAAAAAATAAATTTAAAAGACCCCAAAAAAGATAAGAGTACACATTGTGTGGATTCCCAGAAAACCTGAGAAAGTGAAACAGACATTTGTGCACTTGAAATAGACAGATGAGGCCTTGGTTCATTTTAAACGGAGAGAGGATGGAGTGGGACAAGAGCAACACAGCGACAGAATGGAGGAAATTTGTTCACGCAGACAAAGACACTGAGCAACAGAGGAATCTCGTCATCTCTCCAACACCTTTCTTCCCCAGATTTCAGCCCTGTTGTTCCATCGAAAAATCTAATACAAGCATTGACACAGAATCAGGGAAGTAAACTTGGATACGCATGACTACTCCCACTCAGGCTTGGTGAGAATGAATAAATCTAACACTCTGGTCGCAACAAGGAAGTCTGTTCCTCTTTGTCACGTTGCTGTTCCCTTTTAAAAAATATTTGCCAACAGAAAAGCTCTTCCTACTTTCACTTGACTTCTGTTTGTGATCAGCTTGTAGGATGATGGCTAGACAGAGTTTTTACTGTTTGCTCCGTTTATGATTTGCTTGCATAGACCTGTTTTTGACAGGGCCTGTATAAACTATACTGGGGGTAAACCGTACTGCGGCCATTGTGACTTATTTTCTTTCTCCTCTGTCATGCAGGTTCAGCCTCTGCATTTTTAATAACTTCTTGAGATGACATCTGAAACTACTCAGGTTGCAGTGGAACAGCTTAGACTAAAACACAGTCAGTGTGTGCCACAACACCGTGTTAGACTGGTGAAGAACAATAAAATCAACATTTTCAAGTACTAAATCTATACATGATCTAAAAACGTTTTGGTATCTAAATAAAAAAAAAAGGATTCTCAGATTGTTACTATAGTCGAAGGACAGATGCATCTTTCACAGTATGAGTCATTTCGCTTCAGAGAATAGATACAGGTGCAGCTCAGTAAATTACTAAATAATTGAAAATTTTCATTTCATAGTATGTAGAATTACTGCAAATAGGATGACTACTGAGGACCTTAAAAAATGAATATTCCATTTAAAGTGTTTTCAAAAACTGGAAATGTTCTGTTATAGCCAACACAATCATGGGGAAGACTTTATAGTTACCCAAAGGCAGGTACCCTCTACGTAGATGTCAAACTGCAAAATGTTAAAACCCTTTAACTGTCGTGACGACAACAGAGTCTTTATGAACCCGTTTACCTACCAGTAAGTGTTTTAGAGGTGACAGTTAAAGGGTTTTAAAGATGTTGACTGTTCACAAAGTGCAGTATCCATCAATATTAGTAGAAAGTTGAGTGGAAGGAAAAAATGTTGTAGAAAAAGGGATTCCTGCAGCATTTAATTTTTTTTTTGTACAGAAAAATAAGAAAGAACATGGGTACTTCTACATTTTGGTTGATTGACCAGCAAAACTGACCTAAACCAAACCCCAATAAAGAATCTGTGGGGTATTGTAAGATAAAACACACGAGATCAAACACTGCATTTTAACTGAAGGTCATTATTAAAGGTGCTCAGGCTTTCTTAACAACTTAGCAGCACCACAAGCTGATTGTCTCCAACGCTATGTGGCATTGACGCAGTAATTCAAGCAACAGGAGCATTTCACTAAGCTACAACTGCTAGGTTAAAATCCACGTTTCATAATCCATAAGCCTGGACCTTCCAAAACTGAAATAAAGGCTTAAATATACTTCTTGACAATGTCCTAATTTACTCAGATGCACCAGTAAATAGCTCTTTTCAAAAATGGGTAAATAAAACAATGAATGACTTTCAACTTCTACCACTGACTATCTCACTCAGCAGGTGCTCTTTGAATTGCACTTGTGCTAATTATATATAGGCTCATTTGCATTAGAAAAACTTCTCTTTTAAATGAAACTAACATAACACATCCTGCTCAGGAAGTACTTGAGCGTATGGAGAGGAGAGCCTACAAGCCACAATTGGTAGAAGGGGACTGAGAGCTAAGAAGGTGCGTCAAAGCAGGAGAACTACACTTGTGTCTGAAAACAACCCCAAGCCCACTAATCTGTGTTTTGAGAAAACTAAAGACCTACTGGCCTGAATAGATGGCTAATATGCTCATGGCGTCATGTCGGTTTTTAGGAGATTATTGTTGTTAGAGGTTAACGTGTATCCAGCTGCTTTGGGAATATTAGAGTAAATCAAAAAGTGGTTAGGGGATGTTTTCAGATCAGGCTCTCTCACCTGACCCAAGAAGTCTGGGAGCTGAGGAAAACAGAAAAAAAGCCCTTTACCAACCACTATTACTATCATTAACCTCCCCCACATCCTATCTAAATTACCAGTCTGTGCAATGTCAGAACAGGAGCAGGCAAACTCAAGTGATGTTGTGTCAGCTGTGAGCACACAATGGGAATATCAGATGTAATCAAAATGGCATTTCCTGGACAGGTGCAGGGTAGACTAAGAAATTATAATGAAACTTCTCATTTTGTTTTACACCCATCAAGTCTGGCATTGCACAGAGGATTGACTTGTCTGCAGTAATAAAGCAACAGCAGCAGAGCTCCCAGCCCCCACCCACCACCCCAAAAATGAAAATAAATAGAGATGGGAGGGGGGAAAAAAAACAACAAAACAAAAGGAAAAGGTTATACCAGGTGGGGGTTTTCATCCAGTCCATTAGGGTGTCGATTCTCATTGAGGTGCAACAAAACACCCTTAATGGACTTTTTCTGAATAAAGCGACAAAAAGGGGTTAAAACTGGTATAAAAAAATCTATTGTGAAAACAAGATGACTTTTTTTTTCCCTTTTATGTTGTAATAACAGACTGGCACTTGTCATTTTGCTCCCTTCACTATAAAATGAAGCTTAAGTTTTGGCTGCTTGATGGAGGATGTCATTAGGTATGAAATGAAGCCTTGAGTTCATTCTTACCTGTCAGAGATGTTCTCTTTCAGCTTTAATAGCCCATAATTTAAAGAAGTTCTCTATATTCTATAATTACTCAACTCTAAGAAAAAATGGTTTTATGAGTTCATTAAATAACCTCAACCAATAGAGATTCACTCAATTATACTGGATTGATCTGGGTGTTATAATATGTCAAACATCATAAGAGTGAAGAGGCCCAAACTGGGGTCACAAGAAATTAGATGCAACAGTTCAGCTTCTTCTTTTAAATAAATGAACAAAATTAAATTACACGTTTTCTCTTCAAAATTCATTAAAAATATTTGACGACAAAGGACAATAAACTTTATGCAATTATTTAAGTTAATGGCTATGAAAGGGTTAAATAACATATGAAGTGGAAGAAGAAAGGCATGAAGTTGCAAACAGGAGGTACGAAGAGGCCAACTAATCAAAAAAACACAGCAAACATACACTGCCACAGTAAACAATCCTGAGTCCTACCTATGACTTAAGCATCCAGAAAATCGAGAAAACTTCAACCATCAAAAATGTTTTATAATTTGAATAAATGCCTTACATTACATTAATACTTCAGCATTTGATACCATCTGTACCTGGATTCCTGGCTGTTCCCAGAAAAGAGGAATGGATCCTCGGATCTGGATGAACGATGAGATTTTATCATCTAGGAAGACAACCTTTGAAGGAAAGAACAAGAGAAATCCTTAGTTTTTTTTATGAATGAATGCAATTACACAATTAAAACCACTTACAAAACGATTAAATATACATTTTAAAAATATTCTGAAACTGGAATGAATAGCAACATAACTTGGAAGACAATCGATAAGCTGAGTTATTTATTTATTTGCAAAATAAAATACCTGAATTTAATTTAAATTTAATGTTATCAATAATATTTAATGACTGACTCAGTAAGAGCTGTGGGCAGACTGAATTACTAGGGGTTTCATTCAGACAAAGTAAAACTGCTGACAAAAATAGATTTAAATCATACTGAACTTGTTAAACGTTTTGCCTTCCATCTGTGTGATAACTTAAGAAAAGAAGGAACTTGTCGACTGAAGCCGTGACTAACCTGTTCAGTCTCCACAAAGTTGGCCACCTGTCCGTCATCGTTGGTTCCTCGCACATTAAATCTCGTGCCGGCTCGCTCCGAGCTGAGGCGAGAGAAGATGCAAGCCTTGGCCTGTTTGTGGCCGGCATAGATGGTCCTGATCTCTACGCCGCCACACATCAGCCTCAGCAGCCAGTCATCACAGTTTACTCCATAGTGTTTGAGGTGCAAGTGCAGAGACTGGTTCCTGTTTGGTTGCAAAGAGGGAAAGATGACTAAATAAAAAGTAGCAAAAACAGATCACAATCTTTGAAAAAAATAAAAAAAAAAATAAAACAAATGCACGCCTAAAGGCTATTCTGTAAGCTTTAAACAGAGAAATGTTGACATCTCTACCAAAAGAAGCGGTTGTCTGTAGTGTCTTCTAGGATCCTGCGATGCGCATTGAGACTTAGATCCATGCTGATTCCAGTAGCAGACCAGGCAAAGTAGAAGTGTCCTGAGTTTAGGACCTTGCGCACCTCGGAAATCCGGTCCTCATCACCTGGATCGTTCTTCAGAGATATAAAGTCTGTCTGCGTGACCCTGAAGACCTCTGAATCCTGCACCTTCCCCACAGAGCTGCATCCTGTCACAACCACGAGACTGTGCAGCATGGAGTCCCCTGCAAAATTGAGGGATCAAAAGTACAAGAAATGGTTAACTGAACTTTGATGCCATTACTGCATAACAGGAATTCAGCAGCCAGTCTAATCTCAGCCATCAAGAAGACTGAGCTTTAATCTTTCACGCTGGTTCCTTGTTGTTATAACAACACCCTTCAAGGTCATATGAAGGATGGAAGAAAGCAGCTTATGACTAAGGAGCAACAGTGCCACAAACCAGAGGAGAAGCATCATGGCTGCCTGGAACCATTTAGGGAACAATCATTTTCTGTTTTCCTACCCAGGTTTAGCCGGAGAACACCAAGGATTCCATACGCATCAAAGATCCTGGTATAAGTACTTTTAATGGCATCCTTTTCCGCCGCCGCTAAAAGAGACAAAACGGGTAAGAAGAAAACATTATTAGAGCCTGTTCAAATATATCATTTGTAAGTAGTTGACAGATGTTCTAGGATGAATCGCTTGTGTCATACTTCCATTGAAATGCCACTGCTTGAAGGTGCAGTCTAAAGATAGTGTCAATCATATCTCAATTAAAAAACAGATGGCTTACACAAAACGGCAACAGCTCCTGATTCAAACATGAGGCATTCTTCCCTCGCCCTCGTTTCCACTATGACACTGTAAGGTGGTGGATCCAGCTTGTGGTAAATACGGTATCCTTTGCTGAAAGCCATAGCTGATCCAAGATGAAAAAAATCCTATGTTATTACCTGTAAACAAAGGAAAGAAATAAGAATCAGTGATCACGAGACATAAAAATACATTTACTTTAAGATTTTTGTTGAATAACTTGAACAGTAGGATCTTTATTTACGGTAAAACAGAAAATACTTAATTTTTTTTTTAAATCCTTATTTATACATCTAAGCATATGTACCTAACCTTTCTTAAAATTCTCACTAATTTAGAAAAGGTTAATCGTTAATTAATTTACTTACAAACTGAAGAGGATGGGAAGCACTTACTTTTGATGCATTTAATCAAAAGAAAAAAAAACCCAAATTTTTCTGTCTTTTAGTGGTTGATTTTGATGTCAATTCAGTTGAACGGTGCATCTCTAAACACATAAATATACCCACTGCCATACCTATCTAGTAGCAAGCTGGACACACTTTGAGGTTCAAAACTGCCTTAATTCAGCAAGGTGTCAGAGACAAGTGGAGATTTTGGGTCATTTTGGCATGATAGCACCGCAGAATGCAGCAGATGTTTCAGCTGCACATCTGTGATGCAGTTCCTCCATTACAAATGTTTCCTAAAGTTGGTCCACTGGATTGAGATCTAGCATATGTGAAGGATTGTCATGTTCAGAGAACCAGCTGATTTGAGCTATTTGATTTAATTTAAGCTGTGTGACAGGGTGTGTTATTCTGCAGGAAGCAGCCATCAGAACGTAGCTAGACTACTGTCATAAAGGAACAGACAAGGTCAGGAACAACACTGAGAAAGTCTGTGTGTATGATCAATTGTTTGATACAGTTTAAGGTTTACATTTAAGAAAATTGGTGGATTTGTTCCAGGTTGTGCCAATCGCTGCTCAGCTGGACCATGGCACTGTGATCCAAGGCTAAAGGACATCAGATAGCCAAACTCATTTGAAACCGATAAGACCATAATGCCGCCTGCACAACATAAAGTCGGAGATTTGAATAATATCTTAGCAAATGGACCTCCGATCTTATCAGTTTTTTTACTCTGATTCTGAATAGGACAATAAATCTTTTAAAGATTGAGACAATGAAGGCCACTGCACATGGGTGAGCAGAGCAGCAGTCTTCCATCTCAAGAGTATGGCAAGCCTGAACAGAAGAAAACCAAAACACAACACAGCATGCTTTGCATAATACCATTATCTTGCTTATCCATTGTACCAAAGACAGCAGAAAGTTTGGGGTAAACCTACATTTTAATACCAACTTCTAGTTGTTTGCAGCTTGCTACAGAAAGGATCGATAAGTCCACCATTTGTGTCTCAAAATCTAAGAAGACTGTATAAACAATAAAACAGTGACAGTTTATTGTATTTCGAAACGTTTCCCTTAAACTGCAAATAAGGGAAACTTGCCAAACAATTACAGGAACAAGAAGGAAAGTTAGGCTGCAAAGTCATCCGTATAAGGGGGGATCAGTGAGGACACTGCCCGACAGAGATGACAAACTAATATTTATTTTAACAGACTCGCTGCAGGGTAGCAGTGATAGAGGGACATGGTGAAAGTTAAAGGCCGGGGAAGTGGCAGATCATCTTCCCTGACTGATAGTCACGACTTCAAAACGCAGCAGCAGCATACGAAGCAACCGCTAACCTACCAGCTAGCACACAATGCTACATTTTTATGCAATGCAAAGCCATCAAACGAAGCAGGTGAA
Organism: Poecilia formosa; assembly: GCF_000485575.1. Classification (NCBI taxonomy): domain Eukaryota; kingdom Metazoa; phylum Chordata; class Actinopteri; order Cyprinodontiformes; family Poeciliidae; genus Poecilia; species Poecilia formosa. The sequence continues at coordinate 3,646,290 of NW_006799942.1, read as the reverse complement.
TTACTCGTATGTGAAGAAAGTATTTGCTGTCCTTCGCACGCCTAACGCTAGCTGGCAACGTTAGCCAACTTAGCCAGATTAAATCACAGAGACGGCTATGATTCGCTAGGTTTCATTATTTTGATGGTGGCACTACCTGCGCGTCCTGGGATGATTAACTACCAGCTACTATCGCATTTCTTATCTAGTCCCGCTCATGTAAAACACACACGCTTGCATGTATTTCTAAATGTTGGTTTTATGTAGCAACTATCTGGCTTAATTAAAATATACAGAATAAATGTACTATAAACCCCGTCTTACCGTCTCCCCACCGGGTCGCTGTACCGCTGTCACAACAAAATCCTTCCCGGTGTGTTGGCGGAGTGGTACATTCGGACGTAAAGTAAAGCACGCCCTGCCTCACGTTACCGTAATACTTCTAAAACCATATATGACGGAAGTGCCTTAATTGCAATAAAACTTAAAGTACTTGCCTTTAAAAGCTAGTAAACGTTACTGATAACAACTGTACAGGCACACATGTAAACTACAATTAATACGCAGAAAGAAACTAGAAATATGAACTCGTCCGCCTTTAAACATAATAGACAGTTACTCACATCCAATTAGAGAAGATTTGCAGTTTTTTCTACCAATCAGATTAGACCAGAGGCGGGACAGCCGGCTTTCATAACCCTGCGCGCTGGCATATATAACAAGACCTCCAGCCTATTCGTAAACACAACAGTGTTTGGAAGCAATAACATGACTGAATTGGCTATTTAAGAAGGTAGGTATTATGATATTATGATTAATATGAATACTATACAATAAGGCTTTGCCATGTCGTCTAAACGTGTGTTATCGAACTAACCCCGTTCACCCCACAGCATCTGCTAATGTTTCCCATTAAATAAACTCTCTTATGGTTATTAAATTATGTGTTATCTTCCTAACTGGCAGACAAAGTTTGATCATAACATTTCTCTTAGCATAACGATAGTAATACGAGCAGACAAATGTAAATATTATGCTATCATGTATAAGCTGTGTGAATGTGTTTTGTTGATTTGCAGTTTTAAAGCAACAAATTGCGGTTTTTCTATCACCCAATGCATCAGTGAGAAAATTAGTTTGCTATTTGATGACTAGCTATGGATCAGTTTTATGTTTTAAAGCTATCACCAGACTTTTATGTAGAATCAATCAAGCTCTCTGCAGTTTTTCACCTACAGAAGATATGAGGGTAATTTTTTAGATGTGTTTTGCATTTTAGTTGTTATGTAATTGAGAGAAAATCTACAAAAACAAGTCTTCCATGTTTTTGGTGAAATCACAAAGGGCATAAAGCATTAGCGTTATTTTGACGTTGTTAAATTTTGTAAATTAATTGTTTTTTTTATCAAATTATGGAACCCATAGAATTTAGGGAAATTTGGAAGCATTCAAAGAAAGCAAAGAAAAATGACCCACAGTCACAATTTCTCCTTTCAGGTTCTAATCAAAACCTGAAAGCAGTAAGAAAAAAAAAATCTCCCACCTGTAGCCAGAAAAACAAGAGCTGTTCAAGAATTATATGTTTTTCTTCACTTTGGTTAATGTTTTTATTTTTTGTACTTTTTCCACAAAGAAAAACTACATATTTATAGCAAAAGAAAGGAAAAAAAAACATCTATTTTCTTGAAAAGATGTGTTCTTGAACATCTGTTCAAGACAACATAGATTTATGGAAAATTAAGGACATGTGACTTAAGAATTAAAAAAGAATTGAAAAGAAACCCTAAACATATTTGAAAACGCATATAAAATGAAGAAATTCAGATTTTTCTGTTACCTCCCCATGTAAAAAAAAATTCAGTTCTAAATCATGTAATTTCAATTTCATATGCCTCTTGTGATGTCCTTGACACAAATACACTTGAAGATTAAATTATGCTGGTTAGTTTGCATGCTGTCTTTTTATTGTGAGTGAATATGCTCGTGAAAACAAATGATTAGTACTTTTAAAGACCAGTCTCGGCTCCCGGTTTATGTGTATGCATCTCTAAATATCTCATGTTCTTGTCCTGCTTTTTTCAGAAACTTTAATTTATACCTCCTCAACATGAAGCGCCTTTACCTGGTGGAGCCGGTGGTGGCTCTGTATGCTTTTAGCAGTTTTCTCATCTACCCGCTGGTCCAGCAGTATGTGTACAGGAGGCTCTGGCAGCAGCTGACCAACACTCCCTATCCCGTCTCAGACAACACCTCCAGATGTGCTCCAAGTAACAGCAGCAGCAACCAGACTGACTTCCATAAGGTTCGTTCATAATGAAAGGATGCAAGGAAGGAGAGGATATGTTTATTGGTTATCTAATTTAAATTTTGATAATGTTCTGTTGTTTTATGTAAATAAATATCAGTCCCAAATGTGATTCCCTCTAGCTCTCTGTACTGATGTCTTTTAACATTTTCATGAAAAAAAAACTATCCATCATGAAAAATCAATATTATTCTGTAATTCTAGCTGGATGTTATGCTGTTTATTAATCCGTAAAAACTGGTCAACTCTTAATGACCAATGCATATGAGCTTTGCTGAAATATTTTCATCCCTGGAAAATTTTCACATTTCACACAAAGTTTTGGCCAGGTTTTCTTTTTTTGTTCGTTTTTGTTTTTTCAATTTTTCCCACAGATGAAAATCTGATAATGTGGTGAGCATTTGTATACCCCTTTTAATTTCATACCCCGCAATTAATTGGTTTGAGAAGTTGCATAATTTATAATTATGCAGCTTTAATATTTCAAAGTTAAAGGGGTATATTGTTGTTGCACCTGAGCAACATTGTTTATTCATTACAATAGCATTTTTGTTGCAAAATACTTTAGAATGCTAATTTGGTGGATACATTTAATTGATATTCAAAGCAGACATGTGACTCAAGCTTAGCCTTCTGAACTTGACTTCAACACCCTGAACTAACAACATAATCTCAAATCATTTCCGATCCAATAGCAGCTTGCAGTGTTCAACGCACCAACATAATTTGATTTTAAGCAGATTAAAAGAAACATGCATTCATGGACTAGTAATGTCATGCCATCAACAAATGTGAAAATAAAAGTAGGAAGTGAAACGCACTCACACAAGAATAATCTGTTTTTATCTGAAGACACAGCTGCCACAATGGCACCTGCGTAGCAGTAGAGCTTTGTTCCTCTTGCTTTTTCTCGAGAAAAACCTCACTTGTTCTCACAATCTCTGCCATCTGAATAACAGGTTTTACAGGTATTAGACAAAGATTTCAGACTCTCTAACATTTTTGTGTTATACTGGTTTAAAACTCAAATTAAAATGTCAGTCAGCAGAGTTTTTTTTTTTTTTTCCAAGATCTTTGGAGCATAGATTAAAGATCATTGCTCCACCTGCTTCTGCAAACTGCCAGATATCTGGCTGAAAGAAGACCCTCGTGTACAAGAAAGCCAAATCGATCTGTTTAGAAACATCTCCCTGTCAAAAACATTGACTGTAGTGGTTTAAAACTAAAGGGACCCCTCTCGTTGCTCTTTTTAGGTGTTAAAACTACAGTTTTAAAAAGCAGTATGCAGCATGTCTACTATGAAGGTGACTGTAGACTCTCTACAAGAGCAGATAGACCCACTAATTCTTTGTAAATATTGCTGTAAACCTGTGTCAATCAATCAATCAATTTCTGGAGTACTTTTCAGTTAGGGTAAAGGAAACAAGTTCTTTACTTAAAATAAAACAATAAAAAGCAGCAGAAAAATTGTTGTTTTGAAGGACCAATGAAAGTCTGCTGGGATAATTGGGGTGATGACGCGACACTAGAACATTCAGTGTATGCATCTAAGCAGTAATTGATTTTATTCTAACCTAAATTCCCTGTGTCTGCTTTTCCAGGAGGTGCAGAAGCAGGCGTCTCTTTTCTCCCTTTACTCGGAGCTCCTCTCCACAATCCCATCTTTGATCGTTACTCTTGTGCTGGTGGCCTACAGCGACCGGGGCGGACGCAAGATCACCATCATTATGCCTCTGATCGGCACGCTGATTTATACCAGCACCTTCCTGACTGTGTCCTTCTTTGAGCTCAACATCTACCTTCTCATCGGCTCTTCCTTCCTTAGCTCTCTGTTTGGGGGTATCAGCACTTTCCTGGGAGGCTGCTTTGCCTACATAGCAGACTTGTGCCAAGATGACCGGCAGAAGACGCTGCGAATGGCTGGAGTGGATATGATGATTGGACTGTTGTCTGGAGTGGCCGCAATATCTACAGGTTACTTCCTGAGAGCTGCAGGCTTTAACTGGCCTTTCTTAACTTCGGCCCTGTGCCAGTGTTTGATCCTAGTCTATGCAGTTTTTATCCTGGAGGAGACGGTAAGAAACACTCCCGCTGATGGCAGTGATATAGACGGGTCTCCCCAGCGCCCTGGGTTGAGACAGTTGATTTTTGGGCTCTGCCAGATCTTTGCAAGAGCAAGCTACAAGTGTAAAATAGTTTTAGCCCTCCTGATAATCATTTTCACCAGCTTCACCTTCACCTACATTGGAGGCATCTCCTTGGTGACGCTATACGAGCTAAACGAGCCACTGTGCTGGACTGAGATTCTGATTGGCTATGGCTCAGCACTGTCCACCACGGTGTTCCTGACCAGTTTCCTGGGAGTGTCGGCGTTCACATACTGTGGAGTCCCGCAGCTGCTGATCGTTGCGTTGGGGATCCTGTCTGTGCTGTCAGGACTGATCATGGTGGCGTTTGCAAAGACCACAGTTCTGATGTTTTTAGGTGAGTTTAAGCTGCCGAGTCGTAATTAAAGTTATTAAACTTTGCACAGTCATTACTTGAACTAGACAAAAATGCAACCCCAAGAATTTGAAAAGTAATAAAAAAAAAAAAGTAATTTATTTCAATAAGTGGAACATTTATATTACATAGACTCATTACACACATAATGATATGTTGATGTTGTTTTTCTGATACAAACATTTTACAGTATAGATGACACTATTGTGAAGAAGACGACTGAGTTGACATTTGTCCACCAGAAAGTCAGACACTTAACAAAATCAGACAGTAAACAACAAAAAGATAATTGGTAAAGAAGCTGACAGGTCAGAAGGGTTTATCCAAGCATGTGGAAGTGTGGAAGAAAATGATTCACAAGTAAATGATGATTCACTATATACCCCAGTGACCTTACAAGGATAAATGGGTAAAGATGGATGGATATATTTATTTACGTGGATACAAGTAAATATCCCTTGCCCTATAAATTATTTCCATTATAGATTTGAATTATTATAATCTAATATTCTAAGAAACTGAATTCATTATCTGAAAGCCTTAATTCTTGAAATTGAGAGATATAAACACTTGAAATATGAGTCTCTGTCTGAGGAATGTAGATATTAAATGAATTAAACTTTTTTTTTTAATTAAGCTGCATAAATCCAGCAACCATACTTGTCACATTTCAGGCCTTGTAATTTATGTTTTCTGTTTCATTTTATGACCAATTTATCTAAAATAGCTTTTAAATACTGAACAAGATAAAAACAGCACTTAAAAAATAAAAATTCTTACCAAAAACACTACAGACTATTCTCTCTGGTTACAGATTGACAGCTAAGTTTATTGGCCTGTAAGGTGTTCAGAAGCTACTGAGTTTGCAGGGTCTTTTATTAGATGACTGAATTGTAAGCTTTACTGTGTTTGTAATCATGACATCTTATCTCTGCTTTGCTTATTTTCTTATCTCTGCTTTGTTTGGTTTAGATATAGTACTGCCAGGGGGGTTATTATGAAAGACATGAACGCTGAAACTCGTTATAGCTCTGAAACATTAATTTCCGTCAGTGATTGTGTGTGTTTGCAGTTGCACAAAAGCTTTCATAAAATTTCTTATTTAATTTTCTTGTTTGTTTTCTTTTTATTGCAGTACGGATCCCCATGCTGCTGTCCATAATGCCTTTCCCTGTTCTCCGCTCGGTAATGTCAAAGATCGTCTCCAAGTCTGAGCAAGGCAAGTGTGCTTTTGGACACACACCATGGATGCATGTCTGTGTTTAAAGAGTCATAGTCCACTGGTGTGTGTCCTGTCCTTAACGTTTCAGCGTACACTTGGAAAACAAAGCACTTAAAGTTTCTGTTCATCCTAGAAGTGAAAGGACTTGAAGGATCATAACATTGACTTTAGTTGTCACTGTTATGCTTAACTGATTTCCTCTTTTTTTTTTTCTTTTTTTTTTCCAGGAGCCCTTTTTGCTTATCTTTCCTTTCTGGAGAGTTTATTTAACAACGTTGGATCTGCGGTCTTCAACAGTATCTATGCTGCCACGGTGGGGTGGTACCCTGGTTTTGCCTTCCTCTTAGCTGCAGGACTCTGTGTCATTCCTTTATCTGCGATTGCGTAAGTTGATTTTCCTAGTGTTCACACCACAAGACTAAACTGTCATATCAGGCTTTCGTTTGACTCTTGCATGTAGCAACTATTTGTTTCCTAAATGAAAAGAAATTCATAAAATAGACACAAATAAAATCAAACTCCCAGTGAAATAAATCTAAAAAGAAGAGCAAAAATTGTTAGTTGACAAGTTTATACAAACGCAATCCTATGCAAAATTGTTCCTAACTCTTTGAGGACATGATTTAAAGTATTAAGTTGCTGATGAAAAGGCATCACCACATTATAAAGTCGCCATCCCCTAGTTTCACCACAGGGATGGTATGAGCTTGGTGATGAGGAGTATTAGTTTTTGTTCACAAATACAGATTTTCATGCAGGCCAAAATGTTACTTTTTGTAATGTGTCCCACATATATTTTGTCCCCATCACACAGGGCTCCTTGTGGCTCTTTTCTTGCAATGGCTCACTTCATACCACCTTCCTATACAATGTTTTCATCCTGGTGAAAGAAGTTGTCTCTTCGCTGGCTGATTTGTTCAAACACGGATTGGTATTTGAAAGGAATAAAGCTACACTCAAAGATGCATGATCTCAGCAATGTTGTGTAAGAGTTTTAGCTCCAACTTGTTATTGGCTGCTGGAGTCTGAGGAAGGATTTGGATTACAAAAACACTTTTCTGCTGGGTCATAATTGCCAAATATATGTCATTTCTGTAGAAAACAGAAATGTTCAAAATTAAAAAGTAGGAAGGCACAGTTCCTTATTTAAAGTATGACTTTCTAACCATTGTCCTAAGAATTAAAAACCATATCCGACAACTTGCGTAGCTTTCTAAGATGTGAAATCATACTACTGCTCAGGTGTGAGAAGTATTACTAAGGCATTTAACAAATCTTTCAATTCAAAGTGGGGAAAAAGAAAGTAATTCTTCAAAGAAACCCATAAAATGTTCCTTTTAACCTGTCATTCACAAGTTGTCATTCACAATGACAGGTTAACGGTTAACCTGTCATTCACAAGTTGTCATTCACAATGACAGGTTAACCGTTAACCTGTCACGAGAGGACCCAAATTTGGGTCCTCTCGTGAATGACAGGTTAAGGTTTACTACAAGTCATGTGGGGAAGCACCAGAAATGTGGAAAAAGGAGGAAATGAGACCAACATTAAGCCTTTATACAGAACTCTATGGTGGAGAATTAACATTGCACATTACCTTGATCCTTCCATCCCATGTCAAAAATGTTGCTGCCAGCATCATGCTGTGGGGATCCTGTTCTTCAGCAGATCCAGGGAAGCTGGTCAGAGTTGATGGGAAGATGGATAGAGATAAATATTGGACAATCACAGAAAAATCCAGTCACAGATTACATGAGACTGGCTGAAACCTGTCTCCTTCCAGCACCATGCTTTGATCAAAGCATAGTCATGTGTTAAAATAGCCCAGTTAAAAGTCCAGGCCAAAATCCAATTGAAAATCTTTAGCAATACTTGAAAATATGTTTGCAGGTTCTCTACATCCAGTCAGATGGATCTTCAGGTATTTTTTTTTTATTGAGGGGTAGGTAAAAATGTTTTTTTCTCTGGGTGTAAGAAAGGTTGCAGTTTGAATCGCTGTCAATTATTCTTCCGACTCAGGGACCCTGAATGTATACCACAGTGTTCAGATTTTTATTGGTAAAAAGAATTGGGAAAAGCTGTATCATCTTCACAACCACCCACTTTTTTGTGTATGTCTTTCAGACAGAATCAAAGGGGTATAAAATACTTTTCAAAGTGTCGTAGGCTGTGCCATGGACACTGAAGCTCTCTGTCCTGTTGAACTAAAGGATATTTTGCTGACGGTTGTTAAACTGAGAAGACAAAGTGATACTGCTTAGTCAATGTGGGAGCTGTAGCGTGAAACATAACCCCCCTTACTGCCTACATGTCTATCACATGCTGTGCTTCTTTCTTTGCACAGTGATCTGTTTAAAAAAACAAAACAAAGCCCTACCCAGATATTTTGTTGTTGCTCGCCAACTACAAGTGCACACAGGTTGTGAACTCTTTAATGAAATTGAAAATCATTTTAGCTTAAAAATTAACTTATTGACAATGTGTCTGTAAACTCCCAAAACACGATTAATGGAAATCCATGACACAACAGATAAGCTTGTCTCCTGTTTTAGCTGGAATTGGTAATGTCTATTTCCCATCCACATGTGTTCCTGTTTCTGAACATTTTAGTGCGGTGGCTTTCATCGGAGTGGATGTTTCCACTGAACCCATAAAGTCAGAAGATGGAACCTCTGAGGAGGACGGCCAGCCTGAGAAGGACGACGACACCAGTCCTCTTCTAAGCTCTTCTTCTGTTAACACCTGAGCTGTACATTGTTAACGTATTTATCTTTTAAGTATGTCAGTCACTTCAGTTTTCTGGGTTGATACCACTGGAAAGTTTCATTTTCCAGTGTTTTGAAGCAGTGCTTCTTCTTTTTTGCAGCAACTTTGTTGCTCAGCATCAGTTTTATTTTTCATGGTAAATCCCATTGAATTAGAAATGTCATTTAATGACAAAAATATGCTTAAGAAGGAGAAAGTGAGCTTTTTCAGGGGAATGTATGTGCGCTTTTTGGTTTTGTGTGTGTTTTTGTTTTTTTTGCTTTTTTCTTATTTCGTGTACTTTGTTGTTTATTGTTTCCTCCTTTTACCTTTTAACTGTTTTTTGTTTTTTTTTCCCCTTTTTTCTAAAGTTGTCTAGTTTTCTTGTTTTTTTGCGTTTTTGATTTGCTTATTTTCTTTGATTTTTTGCCTTTTTCGTATTTTTGTCTTTTTTTGACGCTTTGGGCTTTTCGGCTTGTGGGGCTTTTCGGCTTATGTTTGTATTTTTTTTTTTTGTTTTTTTTTTTTTTTTTTTTAAACAAACTTTGTGGGTACGGCTTATAGTGAGGTGCTCTCTACAGTCCGGAAAATACGGTACTCGGGACACAAAAAAACAATCTTGCCAAAAATCTTCCCTGTTAACTAATGTAAAAATCCTTTGTTTCAGAATGTATTAATCTGACAGTCTTGGGTTAAAATTGTGTGACTCATTGTTTTATTTAAACCAGAAAAGGGCCAGACGGTGTAGTTGAACTGATTTTTGCTGTTTTTTTTTTTATTTAATATTGTGTAAATGGACTGTACTTGTGTAGCACTTTATGTAGTCCAGTCCAGTGGACTCCAAAGCGCTTTTTTATTACAAGCTACAATCCGACTGATGAATCTGCACCACCATCTCTGACTACCACAAATAGGCAAGGCAGGAGAAGTGTCTTGCCCCAGGACAAAGTGAGTAATAGAGTGAGGTTCGAACCGATACCCTTCAGCCTCTGTCACCCTTTCTGAAACATGTGGAAGTATGTTTCTTTTCAAAAGTATTTGCACAATTTGTTACTTTATGTTACTTTATCTTTTTGTTGTTTTGCTATGTGTAAAATTATGAAAAATGTCAAAGTAAGTAATATTTAAAAAGTGACGCTAGGGAAGAGGAATGAAAAGGGAAACAAACCCTCAAATTTTTAACATGTATTTGTGTTGATAGACTAGTATGTACTGGGAAGTGAAAATTTAATGAGGCAGAGAATGCTTTTTATGTTTTTCTAAAGACAACTTGCTCATTAGCTGAGCATTTTATATCTTAATTAGCAGTGACAAAGAACACCATTAATTAAGATCAACTGATTGACAATAGGAACTAGCAAAATGTCTTTTTTTTTTTTTTTCCCCCTGGGAGACAGTGACTTGAAATGGAAAACTGTTTCTAGGGAGCTAAAATGTAGGTCAGTTCAGGTATGAGAGAGATTAGTATTGTGTGCTTTGTAATCTTTTCAACATGGAATAAAATCTGTAGAAATAAGGTTAAGCTTACAGAGACAAATCCAGGTTCACAAGAAGAAGAGAATCAATGCCACAGGACTGAACCTTTGATTTTAAATATTACAAAAAGGTAGACATTCTAATGCAGCTTTTTGTGGATCAAAGTTTCATTGATAAAATTGATTTTCTTTTTGTATCAAAATGCACTTTAAATTAGTTAAGGTGTCTTAATAAAATGAGCATACAAAAAAAGTTGTTTGTCTCTTTCAAAATGTCCAGAAGAACCAATCAGAGCTAAACTGTTTTTTTCAATGTTGTGTTTGTCTGTTTTTCTCTTTTTGGTAGGATCTTAGCTGTTGCCAGACACATTTTGAGGTTGAGTCTATTCAACAACAGAGTGCTGTTTAAAAGAGCTTTAAAGAAGGTTTTCTTACAAGCTTTCTTGAACGCTTACAAGATACTGGCAATGGGCAACTTTCTTGAAAGTTTACAAAAAAGTTGCTTGAAAGAAAAACTTATAAAAAATGCTATACCCAACACTGCACATGAGATTATAAAGCCATTGCATTTTAACAAATGCAAAGTTGTTAAAATGCAACTTTGCATTTTTGTTTGCTCACCTTGTTTGTTCTTTTCATTCTCAGTTCACTTTTTCTGGGTGAGTTTTTATATGAGCCACTAGGTGTCAGTCTTTGTCCACCCATATAGCAATACTAGCTTGGTTGGTGAAAGTGCTTCTCATTTGAAAAATCTCTTTGTCACATGTTATCATGGCCTTCAACGCTTGTGAGGCTTTTCTTCCATGACACAATGTAAGTATTAAAGTATGTGTGTTGTATGGATGATAAACGAGCAAAAGAAATGTTGTATTCAAGCCATAAGGCTGTATAGCTACTTGTTTTCTGCTTGAGTTGGTTATTGTGGAAACCAATGGTGTGTAACCACAAAAGATGAATGATGTGGCCTGAATGCAATACAGCTCCTTCACATTAGTCGGCACTGGAGATGCCACATAAAATCAGGTTTTAGCCACACATGATGCATCACAGGAATAATACTTAGCTTGGCTTTAAACTGGACCTGTTAACAGTTTTTAATACAGTTGTACGTATGAATAGCAAACCACATCTAACTCTACTTATATTTGTTAAAAGGTGGGACAGCCAGATCAGTCTGAAAACATGTGCCACAAAGGGGGGGAAAAAAAATCTGCCAGTCCTGTGAATACTGTAAAAGTGAAACATCCCCCTGAAATTGAATGCAATTTCCTGTTGGATATCTTGGCTCTAGCTCCAGTCATGGAAAGCTTAATGATGTCTGATTGTAATGTGGAGTTATTTGATTTCCATTCTCAGGTTTTGAGATTTGTGTCTAGATTGTGATTAGAAGTTAACACAAAGTTTGAATGAAGTTCACCACTTGAGGTTGACAACGGGACCTACTGAGGCACCGAACATATGGTCTCGACTTGAATCAGAGATAGAGGTGTGGCGAGTGGTGATGATCGTATACATGGGTTTTCCCAGGGGCAGGGATCTCTGGCGGAGACAGTCAGGGTGGCTTGTGTCAGTGTGGCGTGCAAAGGGGTCGACGGGGATTAAAGAGAGAGTTGACGGAATATGGTTTTAAGAGGAGGCTGGGGGATTGAGGGTCTTTTTGGTTTCTGGTTTCCAAACACAGCTGAATCAGCACTGCAATCATCTGCACCACACCACATCACATCACCATTGGCCCTTTCTGTGATGTTAATCCAGAGAGTGGCTAACAGACCCCTCTCTTTATCTCGATTCTCTACATGTGAAGATAATTTGTTATTACATTGCACCAAATTTAAGTGGCTGATGTGACTGAAGTGAAGTTTAGAATGGAACAGCTTTTATATCTGGTTTGATGGTCAGTTGAAGAATACAATCTATTGTATAGCAAATTTAAACCAAATAGACCATTGTTGACTTTAATAAGAACCTATGTTGATGACGGTACACCAAGTAACCTTTGAGTATTTACTTGGAGCTGTTTGGGAGCAGACAGCTGCAATATCCAAACATTGATTTTGAAAAAGTGGAAAAAAAAATGTAAATCCCTTTTTAAGTGGAGATTTTTTTAAACCTTGTTTTACTATAAATATAAACATTATATTTGACTTTTTGTGCTAGAAACCACAACCTTAAAGAAGTATTTTATATGAGTTATTCCACATCTGTGCTTACTTGGTGTCAAATAAACATTGAATGGAAGTCAAAAACTTAATGACAAGGAAAGGGTAAGCATGAGCTACAATTTTTTTAATGATAATCTTTGACCTGGCACTTCTTTAGTTGTCCTCAAGTTATCCTTTTCTTCACTGTAATCTTGACGTGGTTATTGCTGACGTTGTCTTCACCTGCTGGCGCAGATTAGGTATTGCTGGACATATGATCAAAACCTCACATGCTTCGTAAATTCAGATTTCTTTTCCCCAAAATTAAGAGCAAACAATTGCTCTTAATTGTTTGCTTCACGTTATGTTACCTTGACGTGAATGGAGGTGTCGTTACGCCAGGAAGCTGCTCCTAATTAACGTAATGCCATCATCAAAAGGCATTAAGTTAGTTTCTCCAGGATTTCTTGGGATTTTCAATCTCTTTCACCTGAGATTTAAAATCCAAAGTCTATTCTTTTAAACAATCTCCCTCCATTAATTTATACTGAGGATCAAATGTGGGACTGGAGAATCTAAAAAGAATGAAAATTAAAACAGGCACATAAACTATGTAGCTAGTGAAAGGCTCAACATGAGGTTTGAATCAGGTGAAAACAATGCCACAAGTGCAGCTTTGTGCCACATAGACAGTCCCAGAATAGAGAGAAGGCCAGGGACAAAAACCAGTAGTTGGAGGGCAGCCATTTTCTCTGTCTCTCCCTCCCTCCTTTTCTTTTTTTTTTAACAGATAATGCTGTTGTATTAGTCTTCTCATGCTAACAGGCCTGGTATAGGCAATAGACATAATAAACTAATTGCCCTGATCAACCTTTGCTCACTGTGTGTTTCCGTGCCTGTTTGAATGGTTTAGTTTTACAACCGACTCATGTTTTTCTTTAACTGGATCGATGTCAGGTTTTGTGAGCTAAACAGTCCTCACATTTTTTTGCGTTTGGTTTTCATCTTTCCCATAAGCCGCATTGCATGGCTTTTTGTCTTCTCTGATTTATCGATTTATATTATTGAGATAATCCTATTTGCCTACCCCTTTCCTTTCCCATCTGGATCCCATGGCTTCATGTGGTTGCCACTCCTTCTACAGATGTCTTTCCCCTGTCTTTACTGCCAATAATGTCTGTTTCTTTATTCCCCCACCGGTACTTATAGCTATCTACTTCACATGCTCCTCATTTTCTTTTCTCGTCTCCACTGGAGAAGGATTGACTGTCTTCTTCGAACATTTCAAATGTAGATCTTCAACCTCCAATACTGACACACAAACTGCAGATCCTCATTGTCTCTTTTCACTTTTCAATTACTTGTCATCTCAGTAAAAATATTTCAAAATCCAAAAGTTTAGCTGCAGGGATGGGCCAGGAGTCCAAGATGGCCACAGACTGAAGCACATGTTTTATTGTCTCAAAATTTCTCATCTCAAAAATATTTTTATCTACAAGCACTACTTTATGAACCTTTAACTATTGTCGTGTTTCTATAAGGCAGTTATTTACACATAATCCAAGGATTATTTACAGGGGAAACAAAGATTATTGGCAGCAACATTTTCCTTCTCCATCCATTGTTCACATCTCCAGAAAGCATTAAGTGAACGATGGGGTTAAACTTGGACAGATTGCCAATTCACGCAGGACAAACACACTCATTTCATTTATAAGGGTAATTTTCTGAGAGACTAATTATCTTAAATGTTATGTTCTTGGACTGAAAGAAAACTTGCGCACACACAGGGTGAAAGGCCCCTAGCTGGTATTTGAGCTTGACTTCTTGCTGTGAGGAAACAGTGCTAACAGTTGTGCTATGGTGCAGCATTGATTGAATTTTTTATTTATTCATACTGAAAGATATTTTTTGTCCTTTATCATGCTTTTTTGGAATCTGTGTTACTTACTTCTGACTATGCCCTTAAATGATTGTCCCTCTCAAGACTCACATGTTTAGATCCAATACTATACAATATGTGAATCTGCTCTTTTTGGTTAAAGAAGGCAATGCAATATTCTTGTATTGCCGATATACGATAAAAATAAGATATGTATTTTTATCAACAAGCACAAATGCATTTGTTTTCAAGAGAAGAGTTGGTGCTACCTCAAAGAAAGCAATTTATATTGATTATCATCTTAGCAATGGTCAGAGGAGCGACACTGAAGGGGGTGGCTCACAATGCTGAGACCACTACAGTGTCTGAAAGCTATGAATGTCATTTGTGCACAGCAGCACTCCTGTCTTTAGCAATGTCTCCTGCTGCTGAGCCCAAGCCTTTCAAGACAGGCAACCCCCCACATGTGTGGAACTGTGGCAGATAAAAGGTCACTGTGCCAATCAATACGCAGCCTGGTTCTGCTTCAGCACACTGGTTTAATCAACCTGCTGCTCCTGACAGGGGGAGACATCAGAGCCTGATAATCACAGAAGATTGGAAAGGAGAAGAGTGTGATACATGAGGATTATTTGTGCAGGATTTCAGCCATGACATTTTCCTGTTATTATCACCATGTATATTTTTGTCTCACCTTTTAGTTTCTAAATTGATTAACCTAATCCATGTCTTTCCTTTTTTTTTTTTTTTTCTTTGTAAAGGTTTTATTGTCTCTTTGGGCATATAAACAGCAATGTGTGTCTTAGGTAAGATCATGCTGATTGCGTTTGGTTGGGGCGTGCCGTTAAAGAAGCACACATGCTGTCCTAAAAGAGGTATGTATATCTGTGGTCAAATCAGAACCTCTCCAGCTTAACTTGACATTAGAGAAACCACAAGGCTAGTAAAAAAAAACCTTTGTTTAACTGTGCCAGCAGTCATTTAGCCAGCATGCATGTGGAAATCTGTAAGGGAACAGTAACATCTGTATTTATCTGATCTGGTCTAACACAACCATTGCTGTTCTTCTTTGCTATGATCCTGGTTACTGTTGGCCAAGTTGGATGTTTGCAATATTTCCTTCTGCAGTTCATTCATTTAGATATCAGTTCTTTGTTCTGATCCTCAGTTCTGGTCCTGGTATCTCTTACTTTCCACTGGCAACAGATTCTCTATATGGTTTAGGTCAGGCTAGGTTAATTTACTAGAAAATCAAGCACATTAGAGGTTGTCAAGTCAAGTTTATTTGTATAGTTTATTAAAACTCACTTGATCAACACCAGCACATGGCATAGCTCCAGAAATAATCTCAGATGGTGGAAATTTCTCTCTGGTCTGCAAGCAGCTTTGATTTTGTCCCTCTCAACATTTCCTTCAGAATCTGACATCTGCAATTCAAGATGAAATGGAAAACTTACGTTTATCATAAACAGGGCTTTGGACCAATAAGCAAAAGTTACATTCTTTTCCCACTTTTGACGTTTCTGTTTTCTGAGTGACTTACCGCAAGAAATGTCTTGGACACGTCTTTGTGTGGTGGCTCTGGAGGCGCAAACTCCAGTGGCTGTCCACAATCCATGAATCACTCCCGAATTTTTTTTCTCTCTCTTTTGCTCTTCATAAACCTTTCGAAAAAATGTTGACGCATGTCCATGCTTCATAGCTATAACTAGAAATGTAAACCTTTGAAAGCTACATTTTGCTGTTGGTCACTCTTTGAAGTCCTCTGTTGATACCTTAATGATATCTGTGACTTTCCTACAAAGTCCAGACCACAAACCCAATCGGCCCAATCCTATTACATCACACAAGATGGCAGGAGGCTCAATCATTTCCTAATACAGTTAGACATTGTTGATTTTAGCTAGTGTTACTCAGACAACAGTAAAAAGTTAATTTGTTTTATTTGCAACACAAGACACCCCTGCAGCTCAAAGGAAACATGTCAAGAGCATTTCCCTGAGCACTGTATCAACTTTAAAAGCCACAAACCAACAATCCTCAGTTTGAAACCCCACTCCGTCAGTGACCCCTGAAATATCAATGTTTTGTTTTCATCTGTCTGAATTAGCAGAGGCCTTTCTGCCCAACAGAGTAAAGTAATCCATGCGTACCAAGTTTTAATGAAGACAGTTATTTGAGATGTTGTTTTTTTGTATTCCTGAAACCAAACATGAGACAATGTCTCAGTAAAGAAAGCCGAGTTTAAAATTTCTAACAGCAAAACAAACACAGGACACATCAAAAACACCAAATACTACAAAAATGCTTACACGTTAAACACAACAAACCATCACATAAGAAAAATGTAAAAAAAATTCTAATCAAAGCAAATGAAAGCTTTAAAAAGTTAATAACAGTCCCATTAAAATTGTTGAAGATGTTGGACAATATTGCCACATAGTGTTTCCTGATTATCTGTACCTCTAATATTATTTCCCAAAATCTGCTCCACTGTGCACTTCTGTAGTTTCACTTCTCTCTCAACCCTGCTGCTTGTCAATCACTCCCCTGTTGTTCACCTGCCACTAGCTCCTTTTGCAAATATTTGGCGTGATGGCTTTATTGTCCTGAGAATCCCCCCGTAATGACTGAATTTGACAGAAAACAGTGGAGGAGGCCAAATTATGGTCTGAAAACCTAGAAAATGTTGAGAAAACCGCTCATAAATTTGGTAGAAATGCAAACCAAAACCTCAGTTTTAAGAGCATGAGGTAAGGCACCTGCACAAATATGATCTTCAGAAAATTATAACAGGAAAGGATTTACCATATTCTCACCTCAAAATTCAGTAGAAGATATTTGCAAATGAACATCTTACCAGGCCTCACACAACTCTGGAGATAATTTCTCTGGACATTTGAAGCAGTAAAAAGAACACTGTATGCTTGTGGCTCATGGTACAGCTTGTGGAAAAGGAAAATATTTTAGTTGTTGATGCTTTTGCCAGGACAACGCTGCTCACAAGTGAAGACAGTAAAAAATAGAGGATTAAAATAGGGTGACAACATTACAGCTTCACACCCTCTGATCACTCCCAAAATCACATCAATTACTGCAGTTACCAATTACATTCAACCAAAAAGGTATAGGAGAACAAAAAAAGCTGTGAATCTGAAATTTATAATTAGTCTGAACTAGATCTCTCAAAAAGAAAATAGCTGAACAATTAGATATTTAGTAAAACTGATCATGGCACCAATCCAAATGTTGGTGTCACTTAATTTTAATTGTGTTGTAAAAACAAATGAAAAAGGGGAAACTCTTATTAAACATCTTATTCCATTCATCTTTCTACATCATCCGATATTTGTTTTTCTTTTCTATGTGCATGTGACATTTTAGCTTCTGTATACAAAGCTTGAAAACAAATTTATGCGCTAGAGTTGAGATGACAAGGGTAACAAAACATAGTTTCGAATTTACTGTCCTTGCGGTCCAAGGGCATCCTCCCTTTTATTCTCTTCCTCCCCAATAAAAGAGGAAAACTTGCAGCTGAAAAGAATCCTCAGAAATGTGCCTGAGCCTGTCATCTGTATGGGACAGAAACCTTGTGGAGTGTGTGAGTCCTTGTAATTCAGGCTTCTACACGGAATGTTTCGGGACACAGAGTCCTGTGGGCCGTTTTAGCCTGATCTCAAGCCAGCTGTTATTCCAGAATTATTTGTGTCTACTGCAACAGCGATAACATCTTTCTCGTGTCTGCTGGTGATTGATGTCAGCTTTGTTGGTGAATCAACATATGCTAAGTAGACATGAACATATGCATTTCAAGCACGACAACGCATCTGACTTGAAATAAAGCATTTGAACATAAGGAGAGATGCACGTCATCTTTTACTTGGCTACAGAATATATATTTAGAAGTACTTAACTAAAGGATATGTATTTGTTTGGATTAAAACTGTTAAAAATATCTTCAACTAAAATATTGACAAACTATTACTTTTATGTAGACAGTTTATCAGCCCTGCCCAGCTTTAATGTTTCGCTACTTTTTGCCATCTAGATAAATATGTCTTTCATCATCACTCGTCATTCATCTATGTTGTAGGAGCCATAACAGTTTACCATAACGAGTCGCATTTATGTTCCTCTTCAATGCCCACAGAGTCACTCGTTTTGAAACACTTCCAGTTCGATATAAATTTAGTATTCAGTTTGTGTTGATTTTGCCAAACTAAACATGAGGCAGCTGGTATTTAACTGAGAGTAAAACCACTGGTCAAATCTATCAAACCGTGCCAGTCTTGAGTCATGAACACATAAGCAATTAAAGCCTGAAAGCAAATACAGAAGGAGCTGTTGCACAGGAGAAAGCAGGGTAGAGCAGCGTGTACCTATAGAAGAGTGATTGACAGCTCCAAGACGTTCCTCCTGGCGCTGCATGGTTGTTTCTGATTGAGTAGTGTATTTCTATTTATGGCTTTAGGACCAGGAGNTGTCAAACATCATAAGAGTGAAGAGGCCCAAACTGGGGTCACAAGAAATTAGATGCAACAGAAAAGCTTTTTTTAAAATAAATGAACAAAATTAAATTACACGTTTTCTCTTCAAAATTCATTAAAAATATTTGACGACAAAGGACAATAAACTTTATGAAATTATTTAAGTTAATGGCTATGAAAGGGTTAAATAACATATGAAGTGGAAGAAGAAAGGCATGAAGTTGCAAACAGGAGGTACGAAGAGGCCAACTAATCAAAAAAACACAGCAAACATACACTGCCACAGTAAACAATCCTGAGTCCTACCTATGACTTAAGCATCCAGAAAATCGAGAAAACTTCAACCATCAAAAATGTTTTATAATTTGAATAAATGCCTTACATTACATTAATACTTCAGCATTTGATACCATCTGTACCTGGATTCCTGGCTGTTCCCAGAAAAGAGGAATGGATCCTCGGATCTGGATGAACGATGAGATTTTATCATCTAGGAAGACAACCTTTGAAGGAAAGAACAAGAGAAATCCTTAGTTTTTTTCTTTATGAATGAATGTAATTACACAACTAAAACCACTTACACAACGATTAAATATACATTTATAAAAATATTCTGAAACTGGAATGAATAGCAACATAACTTGGAAGACAATCGATAAGCTGAGTTATTTATTTATTTGCAAAATAAAATACCTGAATTTAATTTAAATTTAATGTTATCAATAATATTTAATGACTGACTCAGTAAGAGCTGTGGGCAGACTGAATTACTAGGGGTTTCATTCAGACAAAGTAAAACTGCTGACAAAAATAGATTTAAATCATACTGAAATTGTTAAACGTTTTGCCTTCCATCTGTGTGATAACTTAAGAAAAGAAGGAACTTGTCGACTGAAGCCGTGACTAACCTGTTCAGTCTCCACAAAGTTGGCCACCTGTCCGTCATCGTTGGTTCCTCGCACATTAAATCTCGTGCCGGCTCGCTCCGAGCTGAGGCGAGAGAAGATGCAAGCCTTGGCCTGTTTGTGGCCGGCATAGATGGTCCTGATCTCTACGCCGCCACACATCAGCCTCAGCAGCCAGTCATCACAGTTTACTCCATAGTGTTTGAGGTGCAAGTGCAGAGACTGGTTCCTGTTTGGTTGCAAAGAGGGAAAGATGACTAAATAAAAAGTAGCAAAAACAGATCACAATCTTTGAAAAAAATAAAAAAAAAAATAAAACAAATGCACGCCTAAAGGCTATTCTGTAAGCTTTAAACAGAGAAATGTTGACATCTCTACCAAAAGAAGCGGTTGTCTGTAGTGTCTTCTAGGATCCTGCGATGCGCATTGAGACTTAGATCCATGCTGATTCCAGTAGCAGACCAGGCAAAGTAGAAGTGTCCTGAGTTTAGGACCTTGCGCACCTCGGAAATCCGGTCCTCATCACCTGGATCGTTCTTCAGAGATATAAAGTCTGTCTGCGTGACCCTGAAGACCTCTGAATCCTGCACCTTCCCCACAGAGCTGCATCCTGTCACAACCACGAGACTGTGCAGCATGGAGTCCCCTGCAAAATTGAGGGATCAAAAGTACAAGAAATGGTTAACTGAACTTTGATGCCATTACTGCATAACAGGAATTCAGCAGCCAGTCTAATCTCAGCCATCAAGAAGACTGAGCTTTAATCTTTCACGCTGGTTCCTTGTTGTTATAACAACACCCTTCAAGGTCATATGAAGGATGGAAGAAAGCAGCTTATGACTAAGGAGCAACCGTGCCACAAACCAGAGGAGAAGCATCATGGCTGCCTGGAACCATTTAGGGAACAATCATTTTCTGTTTTCCTACCCAGGTTTAGCCGGAGAACACCAAGGATTCCATACGCATCAAAGATCCTGGTATAAGTACTTTTAATGGCATCCTTTTCCGCCGCCGCTAAAAGAGACAAAACGGGTAAGAAGAAAACATTATTAGAGCCTGTTCAAATATATCATTTGTAAGTAGTTGACAGATGTTCTAGGATGAATCGCTTGTGTCATACTTCCATTGAAATGCCACTGCTTGAAGGTGCAGTCTAAAGATAGTGTCAATCATATCTCAATTAAAAAACAGATGGCTTACACAAAACGGCAACAGCTCCTGATTCAAACATGAGGCATTCTTCCCTCGCCCTCGTTTCCACTATGACACTGTAAGGTGGTGGATCCAGCTTGTGGTAAATACGGTATCCTTTGCTGAAAGCCATAGCTGATCCAAGATGAAAAAAATCCTATGTTATTACCTGTAAACAAAGGAAAGAAATAAGAATCAGTGATCACGAGACATAAAAATACATTTACTTTAAGATTTTTGTTGAATAACTTGAACAGTAGGATCTTTATTTACGGTAAAACAGAAAATACTTAATTTTTTTTTTAAATCCTTATTTATACATCTAAGCATATGTACCTAACCTTTCTTAAAATTCTCACTAATTTAGAAAAGGTTAATCGTTAATTAATTTACTTACAAACTGAAGAGGATGGGAAGCACTTACTTTTGATGCATTTAATCAAAAGAAAAAAAAACCCAAATTTTTCTGTCTTTTAGTGGTTGATTTTGATGTCAATTCAGTTGAACGGTGCATCTCTAAACACATAAATATACCCACTGCCATACCTATCTAGTAGCAAGCTGGACACACTTTGAGGTTCAAAACTGCCTTAATTCAGCAAGGTGTCAGAGACAAGTGGAGATTTTGGGTCATTTTGGCATGATAGCACCGCAGAATGCAGCAGATGTTTCAGCTGCACATCTGTGATGCAGTTCCTCCATTACAAATGTTTCCTAAAGTTGGTCCACTGGATTGAGATCTAGCATATGTGAAGGATTGTCATGTTCAGAGAACCAGCTGATTTGAGCTATTTGATTTAATTTAAGCTGTGTGACAGGGTGTGTTATTCTGCAGGAAGCAGCCATCAGAACGTAGCTAGACTACTGTCATAAAGGAACAGACAAGGTCAGGAACAACACTGAGAAAGTCTGTGTGTATGATCAATTGTTTGATACAGTTTAAGGTTTACATTTAAGAAAATTGGTGGATTTGTTCCAGGTTGTGCCAATCGCTGCTCAGCTGGACCATGGCACTGTGATCCAAGGCTAAAGGACATCAGATAGCCAAACTCATTTGAAACCGATAAGACCATAATGCCGCCTGCACAACATAAAGTCGGAGATTTGAATAATATCTTAGCAAATGGACCTCCGATCTTATCAGTTTTTTTACTCTGATTCTGAATAGGACAATAAATCTTTTAAAGATTGAGACAATGAAGGCCACTGCACATGGGTGAGCAGAGCAGCAGTCTTCCATCTCAAGAGTATGGCAAGCCTGAACAGAAGAAAACCAAAACACAACACAGCATGCTTTGCATAATACCATTATCTTGCTTATCCATTGTACCAAAGACAGCAGAAAGTTTGGGGTAAACCTACATTTTAATACCAACTTCTAGTTGTTTGCAGCTTGCTACAGAAAGGATCGATAAGTCCACCATTTGTGTCTCAAAATCTAAGAAGACTGTATAAACAATAAAACAGTGACAGTTTATTGTATTTCGAAACGTTTCCCTTAAACTGCAAATAAGGGAAACTTGCCAAACAATTACAGGAACAAGAAGGAAAGTTAGGCTGCAAAGTCATCCGTATAAGGGGGGATCAGTGAGGACACTGCCCGACAGAGATGACAAACTAATATTTATTTTAACAGACTCGCTGCAGGGTAGCAGTGATAGAGGGACATGGTGAAAGTTAAAGGCCGGGGAAGTGGCAGATCATCTTCCCTGACTGATAGTCACGACTTCAAAACGCAGCAGCAGCATACGAAGCAACCGCTAACCTACCAGCTAGCACACAATGCTACATTTTTATGCAATGCAAAGCCATCAAACGAAGCAGGTGAATTACTCGTATGTGAAGAAAGTATTTGCTGTCCTTCGCACGCCTAACGCTAGCTGGCAACGTTAGCCAACTTAGCCAGATTAAATCACAGAGACGGCTATGATTCGCTAGGTTTCATTATTTTGATGGTGGCACTACCTGCGCGTCCTGGGATGATTAACTACCAGCTACTATCGCATTTCTTATCTAGTCCCGCTCATGTAAAACACACACGCTTGCATGTATTTCTAAATGTTGGTTTTATGTAGCAACTATCTGGCTTAATTAAAATATACAGAATAAATGTACTATAAACCCCGTCTTACCGTCTCCCCACCGGGTCGCTGTACCGCTGTCACAACAAAATCCTTCCCGGTGTGTTGGCGGAGTGGTACATTCGGACGTAAAGTAAAGCACGCCCTGCCTCACGTTACCGTAATACTTCTAAAACCATATATGACGGAAGTGCCTTAATTGCA
The DNA here is from genome assembly GCF_000485575.1 of Poecilia formosa. Lineage (NCBI taxonomy): Eukaryota > Metazoa > Chordata > Actinopteri > Cyprinodontiformes > Poeciliidae > Poecilia > Poecilia formosa. Next base: position 3,623,171 of record NW_006799942.1, on the reverse strand, counting down.
ATAAAACTTAAAGTACTTGCCTTTAAAAGCTAGTAAACGTTACTGATAACAACTGTACAGGCACACATGTAAACTACAATTAATACGCAGAAAGAAACTAGAAATATGAACTCGTCCGCCTTTAAACATAATAGACAGTTACTCACATCCAATTAGAGAAGATTTGCAGTTTTTTCTACCAATCAGATTAGACCAGAGGCGGGACAGCCGGCTTTCATAACCCTGCGCGCTGGCATATATAACAAGACCTCCAGCCTATTCGTAAACACAACAGTGTTTGGAAGCAATAACATGACTGAATTGGCTATTTAAGAAGGTAGGTATTATGATATTATGATTAATATGAATACTATACAATAAGGCTTTGCCATGTCGTCTAAACGTGTGTTATCGAACTAACCCCGTTCACCCCACAGCATCTGCTAATGTTTCCCATTAAATAAACTCTCTTATGGTTATTAAATTATGTGTTATCTTCCTAACTGGCAGACAAAGTTTGATCATAACATTTCTCTTAGCATAACGATAGTAATACGAGCAGACAAATGTAAATATTATGCTATCATGTATAAGCTGTGTGAATGTGTTTTGTTGATTTGCAGTTTTAAAGCAACAAATTGCGGTTTTTCTATCACCCAATGCATCAGTGAGAAAATTAGTTTGCTATTTGATGACTAGCTATGGATCAGTTTTATGTTTTAAAGCTATCACCAGACTTTTATGTAGAATCAATCAAGCTCTCTGCAGTTTTTCACCTACAGAAGATATGAGGGTAATTTTTTAGATGTGTTTTGCATTTTAGTTGTTATGTAATTGAGAGAAAATCTACAAAAACAAGTCTTCCATGTTTTTGGTGAAATCACAAAGGGCATAAAGCATTAGCGTTATTTTGACGTTGTTAAATTTTGTAAATTAATTGTTTTTTTTATCAAATTATGGAACCCATAGAATTTAGGGAAATTTGGAAGCATTCAAAGAAAGCAAAGAAAAATGACCCACAGTCACAATTTCTCCTTTCAGGTTCTAATCAAAACCTGAAAGCAGTAAGAAAAAAAAAATCTCCCACCTGTAGCCAGAAAAACAAGAGCTGTTCAAGAATTATATGTTTTTCTTCACTTTGGTTAATGTTTTTATTTTTTGTACTTTTTCCACAAAGAAAAACTACATATTTATAGCAAAAGAAAGGAAAAAAAAACATCTATTTTCTTGAAAAGATGTGTTCTTGAACATCTGTTCAAGACAACATAGATTTATGGAAAATTAAGGACATGTGACTTAAGAATTAAAAAAGAATTGAAAAGAAACCCTAAACATATTTGAAAACGCATATAAAATGAAGAAATTCAGATTTTTCTGTTACCTCCCCATGTAAAAAAAAATTCAGTTCTAAATCATGTAATTTCAATTTCATATGCCTCTTGTGATGTCCTTGACACAAATACACTTGAAGATTAAATTATGCTGGTTAGTTTGCATGCTGTCTTTTTATTGTGAGTGAATATGCTCGTGAAAACAAATGATTAGTACTTTTAAAGACCAGTCTCGGCTCCCGGTTTATGTGTATGCATCTCTAAATATCTCATGTTCTTGTCCTGCTTTTTTCAGAAACTTTAATTTATACCTCCTCAACATGAAGCGCCTTTACCTGGTGGAGCCGGTGGTGGCTCTGTATGCTTTTAGCAGTTTTCTCATCTACCCGCTGGTCCAGCAGTATGTGTACAGGAGGCTCTGGCAGCAGCTGACCAACACTCCCTATCCCGTCTCAGACAACACCTCCAGATGTGCTCCAAGTAACAGCAGCAGCAACCAGACTGACTTCCATAAGGTTCGTTCATAATGAAAGGATGCAAGGAAGGAGAGGATATGTTTATTGGTTATCTAATTTAAATTTTGATAATGTTCTGTTGTTTTATGTAAATAAATATCAGTCCCAAATGTGATTCCCTCTAGCTCTCTGTACTGATGTCTTTTAACATTTTCATGAAAAAAAAACTATCCATCATGAAAAATCAATATTATTCTGTAATTCTAGCTGGATGTTATGCTGTTTATTAATCCGTAAAAACTGGTCAACTCTTAATGACCAATGCATATGAGCTTTGCTGAAATATTTTCATCCCTGGAAAATTTTCACATTTCACACAAAGTTTTGGCCAGGTTTTCTTTTTTTGTTCGTTTTTGTTTTTTCAATTTTTCCCACAGATGAAAATCTGATAATGTGGTGAGCATTTGTATACCCCTTTTAATTTCATACCCCGCAATTAATTGGTTTGAGAAGTTGCATAATTTATAATTATGCAGCTTTAATATTTCAAAGTTAAAGGGGTATATTGTTGTTGCACCTGAGCAACATTGTTTATTCATTACAATAGCATTTTTGTTGCAAAATACTTTAGAATGCTAATTTGGTGGATACATTTAATTGATATTCAAAGCAGACATGTGACTCAAGCTTAGCCTTCTGAACTTGACTTCAACACCCTGAACTAACAACATAATCTCAAATCATTTCCGATCCAATAGCAGCTTGCAGTGTTCAACGCACCAACATAATTTGATTTTAAGCAGATTAAAAGAAACATGCATTCATGGACTAGTAATGTCATGCCATCAACAAATGTGAAAATAAAAGTAGGAAGTGAAACGCACTCACACAAGAATAATCTGTTTTTATCTGAAGACACAGCTGCCACAATGGCACCTGCGTAGCAGTAGAGCTTTGTTCCTCTTGCTTTTTCTCGAGAAAAACCTCACTTGTTCTCACAATCTCTGCCATCTGAATAACAGGTTTTACAGGTATTAGACAAAGATTTCAGACTCTCTAACATTTTTGTGTTATACTGGTTTAAAACTCAAATTAAAATGTCAGTCAGCAGAGTTTTTTTTTTTTTTTCCAAGATCTTTGGAGCATAGATTAAAGATCATTGCTCCACCTGCTTCTGCAAACTGCCAGATATCTGGCTGAAAGAAGACCCTCGTGTACAAGAAAGCCAAATCGATCTGTTTAGAAACATCTCCCTGTCAAAAACATTGACTGTAGTGGTTTAAAACTAAAGGGACCCCTCTCGTTGCTCTTTTTAGGTGTTAAAACTACAGTTTTAAAAAGCAGTATGCAGCATGTCTACTATGAAGGTGACTGTAGACTCTCTACAAGAGCAGATAGACCCACTAATTCTTTGTAAATATTGCTGTAAACCTGTGTCAATCAATCAATCAATTTCTGGAGTACTTTTCAGTTAGGGTAAAGGAAACAAGTTCTTTACTTAAAATAAAACAATAAAAAGCAGCAGAAAAATTGTTGTTTTGAAGGACCAATGAAAGTCTGCTGGGATAATTGGGGTGATGACGCGACACTAGAACATTCAGTGTATGCATCTAAGCAGTAATTGATTTTATTCTAACCTAAATTCCCTGTGTCTGCTTTTCCAGGAGGTGCAGAAGCAGGCGTCTCTTTTCTCCCTTTACTCGGAGCTCCTCTCCACAATCCCATCTTTGATCGTTACTCTTGTGCTGGTGGCCTACAGCGACCGGGGCGGACGCAAGATCACCATCATTATGCCTCTGATCGGCACGCTGATTTATACCAGCACCTTCCTGACTGTGTCCTTCTTTGAGCTCAACATCTACCTTCTCATCGGCTCTTCCTTCCTTAGCTCTCTGTTTGGGGGTATCAGCACTTTCCTGGGAGGCTGCTTTGCCTACATAGCAGACTTGTGCCAAGATGACCGGCAGAAGACGCTGCGAATGGCTGGAGTGGATATGATGATTGGACTGTTGTCTGGAGTGGCCGCAATATCTACAGGTTACTTCCTGAGAGCTGCAGGCTTTAACTGGCCTTTCTTAACTTCGGCCCTGTGCCAGTGTTTGATCCTAGTCTATGCAGTTTTTATCCTGGAGGAGACGGTAAGAAACACTCCCGCTGATGGCAGTGATATAGACGGGTCTCCCCAGCGCCCTGGGTTGAGACAGTTGATTTTTGGGCTCTGCCAGATCTTTGCAAGAGCAAGCTACAAGTGTAAAATAGTTTTAGCCCTCCTGATAATCATTTTCACCAGCTTCACCTTCACCTACATTGGAGGCATCTCCTTGGTGACGCTATACGAGCTAAACGAGCCACTGTGCTGGACTGAGATTCTGATTGGCTATGGCTCAGCACTGTCCACCACGGTGTTCCTGACCAGTTTCCTGGGAGTGTCGGCGTTCACATACTGTGGAGTCCCGCAGCTGCTGATCGTTGCGTTGGGGATCCTGTCTGTGCTGTCAGGACTGATCATGGTGGCGTTTGCAAAGACCACAGTTCTGATGTTTTTAGGTGAGTTTAAGCTGCCGAGTCGTAATTAAAGTTATTAAACTTTGCACAGTCATTACTTGAACTAGACAAAAATGCAACCCCAAGAATTTGAAAAGTAATAAAAAAAAAAAAGTAATTTATTTCAATAAGTGGAACATTTATATTACATAGACTCATTACACACATAATGATATGTTGATGTTGTTTTTCTGATACAAACATTTTACAGTATAGATGACACTATTGTGAAGAAGACGACTGAGTTGACATTTGTCCACCAGAAAGTCAGACACTTAACAAAATCAGACAGTAAACAACAAAAAGATAATTGGTAAAGAAGCTGACAGGTCAGAAGGGTTTATCCAAGCATGTGGAAGTGTGGAAGAAAATGATTCACAAGTAAATGATGATTCACTATATACCCCAGTGACCTTACAAGGATAAATGGGTAAAGATGGATGGATATATTTATTTACGTGGATACAAGTAAATATCCCTTGCCCTATAAATTATTTCCATTATAGATTTGAATTATTATAATCTAATATTCTAAGAAACTGAATTCATTATCTGAAAGCCTTAATTCTTGAAATTGAGAGATATAAACACTTGAAATATGAGTCTCTGTCTGAGGAATGTAGATATTAAATGAATTAAACTTTTTTTTTTAATTAAGCTGCATAAATCCAGCAACCATACTTGTCACATTTCAGGCCTTGTAATTTATGTTTTCTGTTTCATTTTATGACCAATTTATCTAAAATAGCTTTTAAATACTGAACAAGATAAAAACAGCACTTAAAAAATAAAAATTCTTACCAAAAACACTACAGACTATTCTCTCTGGTTACAGATTGACAGCTAAGTTTATTGGCCTGTAAGGTGTTCAGAAGCTACTGAGTTTGCAGGGTCTTTTATTAGATGACTGAATTGTAAGCTTTACTGTGTTTGTAATCATGACATCTTATCTCTGCTTTGCTTATTTTCTTATCTCTGCTTTGTTTGGTTTAGATATAGTACTGCCAGGGGGGTTATTATGAAAGACATGAACGCTGAAACTCGTTATAGCTCTGAAACATTAATTTCCGTCAGTGATTGTGTGTGTTTGCAGTTGCACAAAAGCTTTCATAAAATTTCTTATTTAATTTTCTTGTTTGTTTTCTTTTTATTGCAGTACGGATCCCCATGCTGCTGTCCATAATGCCTTTCCCTGTTCTCCGCTCGGTAATGTCAAAGATCGTCTCCAAGTCTGAGCAAGGCAAGTGTGCTTTTGGACACACACCATGGATGCATGTCTGTGTTTAAAGAGTCATAGTCCACTGGTGTGTGTCCTGTCCTTAACGTTTCAGCGTACACTTGGAAAACAAAGCACTTAAAGTTTCTGTTCATCCTAGAAGTGAAAGGACTTGAAGGATCATAACATTGACTTTAGTTGTCACTGTTATGCTTAACTGATTTCCTCTTTTTTTTTTTCTTTTTTTTTTCCAGGAGCCCTTTTTGCTTATCTTTCCTTTCTGGAGAGTTTATTTAACAACGTTGGATCTGCGGTCTTCAACAGTATCTATGCTGCCACGGTGGGGTGGTACCCTGGTTTTGCCTTCCTCTTAGCTGCAGGACTCTGTGTCATTCCTTTATCTGCGATTGCGTAAGTTGATTTTCCTAGTGTTCACACCACAAGACTAAACTGTCATATCAGGCTTTCGTTTGACTCTTGCATGTAGCAACTATTTGTTTCCTAAATGAAAAGAAATTCATAAAATAGACACAAATAAAATCAAACTCCCAGTGAAATAAATCTAAAAAGAAGAGCAAAAATTGTTAGTTGACAAGTTTATACAAACGCAATCCTATGCAAAATTGTTCCTAACTCTTTGAGGACATGATTTAAAGTATTAAGTTGCTGATGAAAAGGCATCACCACATTATAAAGTCGCCATCCCCTAGTTTCACCACAGGGATGGTATGAGCTTGGTGATGAGGAGTATTAGTTTTTGTTCACAAATACAGATTTTCATGCAGGCCAAAATGTTACTTTTTGTAATGTGTCCCACATATATTTTGTCCCCATCACACAGGGCTCCTTGTGGCTCTTTTCTTGCAATGGCTCACTTCATACCACCTTCCTATACAATGTTTTCATCCTGGTGAAAGAAGTTGTCTCTTCGCTGGCTGATTTGTTCAAACACGGATTGGTATTTGAAAGGAATAAAGCTACACTCAAAGATGCATGATCTCAGCAATGTTGTGTAAGAGTTTTAGCTCCAACTTGTTATTGGCTGCTGGAGTCTGAGGAAGGATTTGGATTACAAAAACACTTTTCTGCTGGGTCATAATTGCCAAATATATGTCATTTCTGTAGAAAACAGAAATGTTCAAAATTAAAAAGTAGGAAGGCACAGTTCCTTATTTAAAGTATGACTTTCTAACCATTGTCCTAAGAATTAAAAACCATATCCGACAACTTGCGTAGCTTTCTAAGATGTGAAATCATACTACTGCTCAGGTGTGAGAAGTATTACTAAGGCATTTAACAAATCTTTCAATTCAAAGTGGGGAAAAAGAAAGTAATTCTTCAAAGAAACCCATAAAATGTTCCTTTTAACCTGTCATTCACAAGTTGTCATTCACAATGACAGGTTAACGGTTAACCTGTCATTCACAAGTTGTCATTCACAATGACAGGTTAACCGTTAACCTGTCACGAGAGGACCCAAATTTGGGTCCTCTCGTGAATGACAGGTTAAGGTTTACTACAAGTCATGTGGGGAAGCACCAGAAATGTGGAAAAAGGAGGAAATGAGACCAACATTAAGCCTTTATACAGAACTCTATGGTGGAGAATTAACATTGCACATTACCTTGATCCTTCCATCCCATGTCAAAAATGTTGCTGCCAGCATCATGCTGTGGGGATCCTGTTCTTCAGCAGATCCAGGGAAGCTGGTCAGAGTTGATGGGAAGATGGATAGAGATAAATATTGGACAATCACAGAAAAATCCAGTCACAGATTACATGAGACTGGCTGAAACCTGTCTCCTTCCAGCACCATGCTTTGATCAAAGCATAGTCATGTGTTAAAATAGCCCAGTTAAAAGTCCAGGCCAAAATCCAATTGAAAATCTTTAGCAATACTTGAAAATATGTTTGCAGGTTCTCTACATCCAGTCAGATGGATCTTCAGGTATTTTTTTTTTATTGAGGGGTAGGTAAAAATGTTTTTTTCTCTGGGTGTAAGAAAGGTTGCAGTTTGAATCGCTGTCAATTATTCTTCCGACTCAGGGACCCTGAATGTATACCACAGTGTTCAGATTTTTATTGGTAAAAAGAATTGGGAAAAGCTGTATCATCTTCACAACCACCCACTTTTTTGTGTATGTCTTTCAGACAGAATCAAAGGGGTATAAAATACTTTTCAAAGTGTCGTAGGCTGTGCCATGGACACTGAAGCTCTCTGTCCTGTTGAACTAAAGGATATTTTGCTGACGGTTGTTAAACTGAGAAGACAAAGTGATACTGCTTAGTCAATGTGGGAGCTGTAGCGTGAAACATAACCCCCCTTACTGCCTACATGTCTATCACATGCTGTGCTTCTTTCTTTGCACAGTGATCTGTTTAAAAAAACAAAACAAAGCCCTACCCAGATATTTTGTTGTTGCTCGCCAACTACAAGTGCACACAGGTTGTGAACTCTTTAATGAAATTGAAAATCATTTTAGCTTAAAAATTAACTTATTGACAATGTGTCTGTAAACTCCCAAAACACGATTAATGGAAATCCATGACACAACAGATAAGCTTGTCTCCTGTTTTAGCTGGAATTGGTAATGTCTATTTCCCATCCACATGTGTTCCTGTTTCTGAACATTTTAGTGCGGTGGCTTTCATCGGAGTGGATGTTTCCACTGAACCCATAAAGTCAGAAGATGGAACCTCTGAGGAGGACGGCCAGCCTGAGAAGGACGACGACACCAGTCCTCTTCTAAGCTCTTCTTCTGTTAACACCTGAGCTGTACATTGTTAACGTATTTATCTTTTAAGTATGTCAGTCACTTCAGTTTTCTGGGTTGATACCACTGGAAAGTTTCATTTTCCAGTGTTTTGAAGCAGTGCTTCTTCTTTTTTGCAGCAACTTTGTTGCTCAGCATCAGTTTTATTTTTCATGGTAAATCCCATTGAATTAGAAATGTCATTTAATGACAAAAATATGCTTAAGAAGGAGAAAGTGAGCTTTTTCAGGGGAATGTATGTGCGCTTTTTGGTTTTGTGTGTGTTTTTGTTTTTTTTGCTTTTTTCTTATTTCGTGTACTTTGTTGTTTATTGTTTCCTCCTTTTACCTTTTAACTGTTTTTTGTTTTTTTTTCCCCTTTTTTCTAAAGTTGTCTAGTTTTCTTGTTTTTTTGCGTTTTTGATTTGCTTATTTTCTTTGATTTTTTGCCTTTTTCGTATTTTTGTCTTTTTTTGACGCTTTGGGCTTTTCGGCTTGTGGGGCTTTTCGGCTTATGTTTGTATTTTTTTTTTTTGTTTTTTTTTTTTTTTTTTTTAAACAAACTTTGTGGGTACGGCTTATAGTGAGGTGCTCTCTACAGTCCGGAAAATACGGTACTCGGGACACAAAAAAACAATCTTGCCAAAAATCTTCCCTGTTAACTAATGTAAAAATCCTTTGTTTCAGAATGTATTAATCTGACAGTCTTGGGTTAAAATTGTGTGACTCATTGTTTTATTTAAACCAGAAAAGGGCCAGACGGTGTAGTTGAACTGATTTTTGCTGTTTTTTTTTTTATTTAATATTGTGTAAATGGACTGTACTTGTGTAGCACTTTATGTAGTCCAGTCCAGTGGACTCCAAAGCGCTTTTTTATTACAAGCTACAATCCGACTGATGAATCTGCACCACCATCTCTGACTACCACAAATAGGCAAGGCAGGAGAAGTGTCTTGCCCCAGGACAAAGTGAGTAATAGAGTGAGGTTCGAACCGATACCCTTCAGCCTCTGTCACCCTTTCTGAAACATGTGGAAGTATGTTTCTTTTCAAAAGTATTTGCACAATTTGTTACTTTATGTTACTTTATCTTTTTGTTGTTTTGCTATGTGTAAAATTATGAAAAATATAAAAGTAAGTAATATTTAAAAAGTGACGCTAGGGAAGAGGAATGAAAAGGGAAACAAACCCTCAAATTTTAACATGTATTTGTGTTGATAGACTAGTATGTATTGGGAAGTGAAAATTTAATGAGGCTTTTTATATTTTTCTAAAGACAACTTGCTCATTAGCTGAGCATTTTATATCTTAATTAGCAGTGACAAAGAACACCATTAATTAAGATCAACTGATTGACAATGGGAACTAGCAAAATGTGTTTTTTTGTTTTTTTTTCCCCCCCTGGGAGACAGTGACTTGAAATGGAAAACTGTTTCTAGGGAGCTAAAATGTAGGTCAGTTCAGGTATGAGAGAGATTAGTATTGTGTGCTTTGTAATCTTTTCAACATGGAATAAAATCTGTAGAAATAAGGTTAAGCTTACAGAGACAAATCCAGGTTCACAAGAAGAAGAGAATCAATGCCACAGGACTGAACCTTTGATTTTAAATATTACAAAAAGGTAGACATTCTAATGCAGCTTTTTGTGGATCAAAGTTTCATTGATAAAATTGATTTTCTTTTTGTATCAAAATGCACTTTAAATTAGTTAAGGTGTCTTAATAAAATGAGCATACAAAAAAAGTTGTTTGTCTCTTTCAAAATGTCCAGAAGAACCAATCAGAGCTAAACTGTTTTTTTCAATGTTGTGTTTGTCTGTTTTTCTCTTTTTGGTAGGATCTTAGCTGTTGCCAGACACATTTTGAGGTTGAGTCTATTCAACAACAGAGTGCTGTTTAAAAGAGCTTTAAAGAAGGTTTTCTTACAAGCTTTCTTGAACGCTTACAAGATACTGGCAATGGGCAACTTTCTTGAAAGTTTACAAAAAAGTTGCTTGAAAGAAAAACTTATAAAAAATGCTATACCCAACACTGCACATGAGATTATAAAGCCATTGCATTTTAACAAATGCAAAGTTGTTAAAATGCAACTTTGCATTTTTGTTTGCTCACCTTGTTTGTTCTTTTCATTCTCAGTTCACTTTTTCTGGGTGAGTTTTTATATGAGCCACTAGGTGTCAGTCTTTGTCCACCCATATAGCAATACTAGCTTGGTTGGTGAAAGTGCTTCTCATTTGAAAAATCTCTTTGTCACATGTTATCATGGCCTTCAACGCTTGTGAGGCTTTTCTTCCATGACACAATGTAAGTATTAAAGTATGTGTGTTGTATGGATGATAAATGAGCAAAAGAAATGTATTCAAGCCATAAGGCTGTATACCTACTTGTTTTCTGCTTGAGTTGGTTATTGTGGAAACCAATGGTGTGTAACCACAAAAGATGAATGATGTGGCCTGAATGCAATACAGCTCCTTCACATTAGTCAGCACTGGAGATGCCACATAAAATCAGGTTTTAGCCACACATGATGCATCACAGGAATAATACTTAGCTTGGCTTTAAACTGGACCTGTTAACAGTTTTTAATACAGTTGTACGTATGAATAGCAAACCACATCTAACTCTACTTATATTTGTTAAAAGGTGGGACAGCCAGATCAGTCTGAAAACATGTGCCACAAAGGGGGGGAAAAAAAATCTGCCAGTCCTGTGAATACTGTAAAAGTGAAACATCCCCCTGAAATTGAATGCAATTTCCTGTTGGATATCTTGGCTCTAGCTCCAGTCATGGAAAGCTTAATGATGTCTGATTGTAATGTGGAGTTATTTGATTTCCATTCTCAGGTTTTGAGATTTGTGTCTAGATTGTGATTAGAAGTTAACACAAAGTTTGAATGAAGTTCACCACTTGAGGTTGACAACGGGACCTACTGAGGCACCGAACATATGGTCTCGACTTGAATCAGAGATAGAGGTGTGGCGAGTGGTGATGATCGTATACATGGGTTTTCCCAGGGGCAGGGATCTCTGGCGGAGACAGTCAGGGTGGCTTGTGTCAGTGTGGCGTGCAAAGGGGTCGACGGGGATTAAAGAGAGAGTTGACGGAATATGGTTTTAAGAGGAGGCTGGGGGATTGAGGGTCTTTTTGGTTTCTGGTTTCCAAACACAGCTGAATCAGCACTGCAATCATCTGCACCACACCACATCACATCACCATTGGCCCTTTCTGTGATGTTAATCCAGAGAGTGGCTAACAGACCCCTCTCTTTATCTCGATTCTCTACATGTGAAGATAATTTGTTATTACATTGCACCAAATTTAAGTGGCTGATGTGACTGAAGTGAAGTTTAGAATGGAACAGCTTTTATATCTGGTTTGATGGTCAGTTGAAGAATACAATCTATTGTATAGCAAATTTAAACCAAATAGACCATTGTTGACTTTAATAAGAACCTATGTTGATGACGGTACACCAAGTAACCTTTGAGTATTTACTTGGAGCTGTTTGGGAGCAGACAGCTGCAATATCCAAACATTGATTTTGAAAAAGTGGAAAAAAAAATGTAAATCCCTTTTTAAGTGGAGATTTTTTTAAACCTTGTTTTACTATAAATATAAACATTATATTTGACTTTTTGTGCTAGAAACCACAACCTTAAAGAAGTATTTTATATGAGTTATTCCACATCTGTGCTTACTTGGTGTCAAATAAACATTGAATGGAAGTCAAAAACTTAATGACAAGGAAAGGGTAAGCATGAGCTACAATTTTTTTAATGATAATCTTTGACCTGGCACTTCTTTAGTTGTCCTCAAGTTATCCTTTTCTTCACTGTAATCTTGACGTGGTTATTGCTGACGTTGTCTTCACCTGCTGGCGCAGATTAGGTATTGCTGGACATATGATCAAAACCTCACATGCTTCGTAAATTCAGATTTCTTTTCCCCAAAATTAAGAGCAAACAATTGCTCTTAATTGTTTGCTTCACGTTATGTTACCTTGACGTGAATGGAGGTGTCGTTACGCCAGGAAGCTGCTCCTAATTAACGTAATGCCATCATCAAAAGGCATTAAGTTAGTTTCTCCAGGATTTCTTGGGATTTTCAATCTCTTTCACCTGAGATTTAAAATCCAAAGTCTATTCTTTTAAACAATCTCCCTCCATTAATTTATACTGAGGATCAAATGTGGGACTGGAGAATCTAAAAAGAATGAAAATTAAAACAGGCACATAAACTATGTAGCTAGTGAAAGGCTCAACATGAGGTTTGAATCAGGTGAAAACAATGCCACAAGTGCAGCTTTGTGCCACATAGACAGTCCCAGAATAGAGAGAAGGCCAGGGACAAAAACCAGTAGTTGGAGGGCAGCCATTTTCTCTGTCTCTCCCTCCCTCCTTTTCTTTTTTTTTTAACAGATAATGCTGTTGTATTAGTCTTCTCATGCTAACAGGCCTGGTATAGGCAATAGACATAATAAACTAATTGCCCTGATCAACCTTTGCTCACTGTGTGTTTCCGTGCCTGTTTGAATGGTTTAGTTTTACAACCGACTCATGTTTTTCTTTAACTGGATCGATGTCAGGTTTTGTGAGCTAAACAGTCCTCACATTTTTTTGCGTTTGGTTTTCATCTTTCCCATAAGCCGCATTGCATGGCTTTTTGTCTTCTCTGATTTATCGATTTATATTATTGAGATAATCCTATTTGCCTACCCCTTTCCTTTCCCATCTGGATCCCATGGCTTCATGTGGTTGCCACTCCTTCTACAGATGTCTTTCCCCTGTCTTTACTGCCAATAATGTCTGTTTCTTTATTCCCCCACCGGTACTTATAGCTATCTACTTCACATGCTCCTCATTTTCTTTTCTCGTCTCCACTGGAGAAGGATTGACTGTCTTCTTCGAACATTTCAAATGTAGATCTTCAACCTCCAATACTGACACACAAACTGCAGATCCTCATTGTCTCTTTTCACTTTTCAATTACTTGTCATCTCAGTAAAAATATTTCAAAATCCAAAAGTTTAGCTGCAGGGATGGGCCAGGAGTCCAAGATGGCCACAGACTGAAGCACATGTTTTATTGTCTCAAAATTTCTCATCTCAAAAATATTTTTATCTACAAGCACTACTTTATGAACCTTTAACTATTGTCGTGTTTCTATAAGGCAGTTATTTACACATAATCCAAGGATTATTTACAGGGGAAACAAAGATTATTGGCAGCAACATTTTCCTTCTCCATCCATTGTTCACATCTCCAGAAAGCATTAAGTGAACGATGGGGTTAAACTTGGACAGATTGCCAATTCACGCAGGACAAACACACTCATTTCATTTATAAGGGTAATTTTCTGAGAGACTAATTATCTTAAATGTTATGTTCTTGGACTGAAAGAAAACTTGCGCACACACAGGGTGAAAGGCCCCTAGCTGGTATTTGAGCTTGACTTCTTGCTGTGAGGAAACAGTGCTAACAGTTGTGCTATGGTGCAGCATTGATTGAATTTTTTATTTATTCATACTGAAAGATATTTTTTGTCCTTTATCATGCTTTTTTGGAATCTGTGTTACTTACTTCTGACTATGCCCTTAAATGATTGTCCCTCTCAAGACTCACATGTTTAGATCCAATACTATACAATATGTGAATCTGCTCTTTTTGGTTAAAGAAGGCAATGCAATATTCTTGTATTGCCGATATACGATAAAAATAAGATATGTATTTTTATCAACAAGCACAAATGCATTTGTTTTCAAGAGAAGAGTTGGTGCTACCTCAAAGAAAGCAATTTATATTGATTATCATCTTAGCAATGGTCAGAGGAGCGACACTGAAGGGGGTGGCTCACAATGCTGAGACCACTACAGTGTCTGAAAGCTATGAATGTCATTTGTGCACAGCAGCACTCCTGTCTTTAGCAATGTCTCCTGCTGCTGAGCCCAAGCCTTTCAAGACAGGCAACCCCCCACATGTGTGGAACTGTGGCAGATAAAAGGTCACTGTGCCAATCAATACGCAGCCTGGTTCTGCTTCAGCACACTGGTTTAATCAACCTGCTGCTCCTGACAGGGGGAGACATCAGAGCCTGATAATCACAGAAGATTGGAAAGGAGAAGAGTGTGATACATGAGGATTATTTGTGCAGGATTTCAGCCATGACATTTTCCTGTTATTATCACCATGTATATTTTTGTCTCACCTTTTAGTTTCTAAATTGATTAACCTAATCCATGTCTTTCCTTTTTTTTTTTTTTTTCTTTGTAAAGGTTTTATTGTCTCTTTGGGCATATAAACAGCAATGTGTGTCTTAGGTAAGATCATGCTGATTGCGTTTGGTTGGGGCGTGCCGTTAAAGAAGCACACATGCTGTCCTAAAAGAGGTATGTATATCTGTGGTCAAATCAGAACCTCTCCAGCTTAACTTGACATTAGAGAAACCACAAGGCTAGTAAAAAAAAACCTTTGTTTAACTGTGCCAGCAGTCATTTAGCCAGCATGCATGTGGAAATCTGTAAGGGAACAGTAACATCTGTATTTATCTGATCTGGTCTAACACAACCATTGCTGTTCTTCTTTGCTATGATCCTGGTTACTGTTGGCCAAGTTGGATGTTTGCAATATTTCCTTCTGCAGTTCATTCATTTAGATATCAGTTCTTTGTTCTGATCCTCAGTTCTGGTCCTGGTATCTCTTACTTTCCACTGGCAACAGATTCTCTATATGGTTTAGGTCAGGCTAGGTTAATTTACTAGAAAATCAAGCACATTAGAGGTTGTCAAGTCAAGTTTATTTGTATAGTTTATTAAAACTCACTTGATCAACACCAGCACATGGCATAGCTCCAGAAATAATCTCAGATGGTGGAAATTTCTCTCTGGTCTGCAAGCAGCTTTGATTTTGTCCCTCTCAACATTTCCTTCAGAATCTGACATCTGCAATTCAAGATGAAATGGAAAACTTACGTTTATCATAAACAGGGCTTTGGACCAATAAGCAAAAGTTACATTCTTTTCCCACTTTTGACGTTTCTGTTTTCTGAGTGACTTACCGCAAGAAATGTCTTGGACACGTCTTTGTGTGGTGGCTCTGGAGGCGCAAACTCCAGTGGCTGTCCACAATCCATGAATCACTCCCGAATTTTTTTTCTCTCTCTTTTGCTCTTCATAAACCTTTCGAAAAAATGTTGACGCATGTCCATGCTTCATAGCTATAACTAGAAATGTAAACCTTTGAAAGCTACATTTTGCTGTTGGTCACTCTTTGAAGTCCTCTGTTGATACCTTAATGATATCTGTGACTTTCCTACAAAGTCCAGACCACAAACCCAATCGGCCCAATCCTATTACATCACACAAGATGGCAGGAGGCTCAATCATTTCCTAATACAGTTAGACATTGTTGATTTTAGCTAGTGTTACTCAGACAACAGTAAAAAGTTAATTTGTTTTATTTGCAACACAAGACACCCCTGCAGCTCAAAGGAAACATGTCAAGAGCATTTCCCTGAGCACTGTATCAACTTTAAAAGCCACAAACCAACAATCCTCAGTTTGAAACCCCACTCCGTCAGTGACCCCTGAAATATCAATGTTTTGTTTTCATCTGTCTGAATTAGCAGAGGCCTTTCTGCCCAACAGAGTCAAGTAATCCATGCGTACCAGGTTTTAATGAAGACAGTTATTTGAGATGTTGTTTTTTTTTGTATTCCTGAAACCAAACATGAGACAATGTCTCAGTAAAGAAAGCCGAGTTTAAAATTTCTAACAGCCAAACAAACACAGGACACATCAAAAACACCAAATACTACAAAAATGCTTACACGTTAAACACAACAAACCATCACATAAGAAAAATGTAAAAAAAATTCTAATCAAAGCAAATGAAAGCTTTAAAAAGTTAATAACAGTCCCATTAAAATTGTTGAAGATGTTGGACAATATTGCCACATAGTGTTTCCTGATTATCTGTACCTCTAATATTATTTCCCAAAATCTGCTCCACTGTGCACTTCTGTAGTTTCACTTCTCTCTCAACCCTGCTGCTTGTCAATCACTCCCCTATTGTTCACCTGTCATTAGCTCTTTTTGCAAATATTTGGCGTGATGGCTTTATTGTCCTGAGAATTCCCCCGTAATGACTGAATTTGACAGAAAACAGTGGAGGAGGCCAAATTATGGTCTGAAAACCTAGAAAATGTTGAGAAAACCGCTCATAAATTTGGTAGAAATGCAAACCAAAACCTCAGTTTTAAGAGCATGAGGTAAGGCACCTGCACAAATATGATCTTCAGAAAATTATAACAGGAAAGGATTTACCATATTCTCACCTCAAAATTCAGTAGAAGATATTTGCAAATGAACATCTTACCAGGCCTCACACAACTCTGGAGATAATTTCTCTGGACATTTGAAGCAGTAAAAAGAACACTGTATGCTTGTGGCTCATGGTACAGCTTGTGGAAAAGGAAAATATTTTAGTTGTTGATGCTTTTGCCAGGACAACGCTGCTCACAAGTGAAGACAGTAAAAAATAGAGGATTAAAATAGGGTGACAACATTACAGCTTCACACCCTCTGATCACTCCCAAAATCACATCAATTATTGCAGTTACCAATTACATTCAACCAAAAAGGTATAGGAGAACAAAAAAAGCTGTGAATCTGAAATTTATAATTAGTCTGAACTAGATCTCTCAAAAAGAAAATAGCTGAACAATTAGATATTTAGTAAAACTGATCATGGCACCAATCCAAATGTTGGTGTCACTTAATTTTAATTGTGTTGTAAAAACAAATGAAAAAGGGGAAACTCTTAGTAAACATCTTATTCCATTCATCTTTCTACATCATCCGATATTTGTTTTTCTTTTCTATGTGCATGTGACATTTTAGCTTCTGTATACAAAGCTTGAAAACAAATTTATGCGCTAGAGTTGAGATGACAAGGGTAACAAAACATAGTTTCGAATTTACTGTCCTTGCGGTCCAAGGGCATCCTCCCTTTTATTCTCTTCCTCCCCAATAAAAGAGGAAAACTTGCAGCTGAAAAGAATCCTCAGAAATATGCCTGAGCCTGTCATCTGTATGGGACAGAAACCTTGTGGAGTGTGTGAGTCCTTGTAATTCAGGCTTCTACACGGAATGTTTCGGGACACAGAGTCCTGTGGGCCGTTTTAGCCTGATCTCAAGCCAGCTGTTATTCCAGAATTATTTGTGTCTACTGCAACAGCGATAACATCTTTCTCGTGTCTGCTGGTGATTGATGTCAGCTTTGTTGGTGAATCAACATATGCTAAGTAGACATGAACATATGCATTTCAAGCACGACAACGCATCTGACTTGAAATAAAGCATTTGAACATAAGGAGAGATGCACGTCATCTTTTACTTGGCTACAGAATATATATTTAGAAGTACTTAACTAAAGGATATGTATTTGTTTGGATTAAAACTGTTAAAAATATCTTCAACTAAAATATTGACAAACTATTACTTTTATGTAGACAGTTTATCAGCCCTGCCCAGCTTTAATGTTTCGCTACTTTTTGCCATCTAGATAAATATGTCTTTCATCATCACTCGTCATTCATCTATGTTGTAGGAGCCATAACAGTTTACCATAACGAGTCGCATTTATGTTCCTCTTCAATGCCCACAGAGTCACTCGTTTTGAAACACTTCCAGTTCGATATAAATTTAGTATTCAGTTTGTGTTGATTTTGCCAAACTAAACATGAGGCAGCTGGTATTTAACTGAGAGTAAAACCACTGGTCAAATCTATCAAACCGTGCCAGTCTTGAGTCATGAACACATAAGCAATTAAAGCCTGAAAGCAAATACAGAAGGAGCTGTTGCACAGGAGAGAGCAGGGTAGAGCAGCGTGTACCTATAGAAGAGTGATTGACAGCTCCAAGACGTTCCTCCTGGCGCTGCATGGTTGTTTCTGATTGAGTAGTGTATTTCTATTTATGGCTTTAGGACCAGGAGAAAGCAGAGGAGCTTGATTTGTTGTTTTTTTTTCCACAGATTTTCTGCTTCATATCAAACTAATAGGAAATAGTAACAGTTTAAACAAACATGTCAAAATCTTGTTTATATAACTTACCTACTTCAGCTTTAGCTGAGAAATAACTAAAAACTCAACTTTTTTATTCCTTAAACTGGCCAAACTTTGCCAACAAGACTAGATTCCAGGCACAGCCAAAAGCAGCAAACCTCAAACCAGATGCATTAAGCAGCACATTTTATTGCAACGGCCGATCAAATGGCATGAGATAACTAGATAATCTAAAGAGACACAAGAACTAAACTTATAACTTTTAATAGATACAACAGATCGAACATTTTCAGATTAAACATATTTTCTCAAAAATCTGTTGTTGTTTCCTCCATTTACCTAAACTGCATCAGCTTAATAAGAAGCAGCTTACAAAGCTTGCATTTCAGGATGCAACATATGTTACCGTTTCAGAAACTGAACCTATATGACTCAGAGGATCTGAACTTCATTGTCTTGCTATCAGATTTGATTTTTATGATACATCTTGTAATGAAATAAGAAGAGATGTGGTGGTTAACCCTTTCTTTGACCACGGTGGGAGTCTCTCTGCAGTAGGAACGGCATAAAATTGAAAACCAACAGCAAAACATATTGGATTAAAACCCATATGAAACAGTACATTATTAAATATTCTAATTTCCTTATCATTCTACATCACTACAAGATAAAAAGTTGAAGATTTTGGCATTTTCTTTTCTTTTTTTTTGCCTGTCATCTTCACAATGTTTACAGTTTTCTATAATCAGTGTTCTCAATCTCTAAACAGAAAATCTTCAGCTTTATGTACCTCCTTCTCTCTGAACCAGATCTAGAGGATCTGGTACGCCATTGTTTTGTGTGATTTATGGACAAAATTTCAATAGGGTTGATGAAATATTTCCTTTCAGTTAGAGCGTGAGTGACCACTCCCACTATGGTCAGCAAACTTCTAAATCATTTTGGAATGCGTGTAAAAACAGAGTTAGAGAAATATGCGTCCTAGCTATAACTGGCCACTTAAGCATACTGTAATGATTCCTATTGCTCAGATAGGAGCAGGAAAACATTATTCTTAAGTCGGAAATATGAAATGTTAGCCGAACAAGTCATAAAAAGTAGATTATTTGTATTCAACACATTAAGGACATATTTCCTCTCACTATGTGACTTAGCATTGGTCTAAGCCAAAGGTCTCCAACCCTGGTCCTGCCCTGCAGGTTTTAGATGCGATCCTAGTCCAACACAGCTAAATCAGATGAATGGCTCATCACCAGGCCTTTGCCAAACTTGTTGGCTTGCTGAATAAGTAATTCAATTATTTGATTCAGCTGTTGCAGCTAAAACACGAAAAACAGTAGATCTCACGGAATGCTGATTTATGTAAGCAAATAACCTTTAAAATAATTCAGAGGACATGCTTAGCAGACTGCAACGGTACTAAACAGCAATAAGGTCATTGTGAGGTCTCCTATTCCTGTCTGCTTTTAAGAAGGTTAAAACAAACAAATAAACAAAAAACAAAAAAAGGTGCCAAACGGTCATTCAACGCATACACCAGGTCCAGGGACAAAACTGAAACAGGGATTTTGTAATTTACTCCCTGTGCTTTGAGAATTTTAAAAAGCTAACACTTTCTCACGCATGTCTACTGCAAGGAGTAGCAGGCAAATACAATGGGTTTAGAGGTCTGCTTGAGGTCAGTAGTAGAAAGGACATCCTGCTCTCTGGAGCTGTTGCCATATTGATTTCTATCTTGACTTGTATGTTAACACGCAAAAAAGCAAGTCACAATACAAGGGTCAAACTATGATCAAATGAAATACGTGTAGTTTTTTTTCTCACATATTTGTAACGGGACAAATATGTATTGCTTTTAATGCATCCCATTTTACAGTGTGTGGGTGAAAAATGTAGAATTTATAATGTTCTTTTTTTCTTTATTCTTTTCAAGACATAATCTCTGGATATGATTCTGTGCTCCTGCACTCAACTTCTTTGGTCGACCGTGGAGAGTTCTGCTCTGGGAGGAATCACACATAACACCTTGTAGCACCACGGGAAGGAAAATGGCTAAATGGGCACAACTTGGACATTCTCCCTCTTGGGTGTACTCAGCGGTTTACACATTAATGGCTATGTGGTGATGTATTTTAAGGTGATAGCAAATTTACACTGCTACATAAGTTGTACATTGACAACTTTATATCATATCAAAGTGTAATGTCTTCTTCGTTGTCCCAAGAACAGACAAAATAACAAAAATGTGAGGCATGTACTCACTTTTGTGTGATACTGTAAGTACCTTGCTGGACCTACATAGTGTGTTTCTATTTGAAACGACCCAAAAATGCTAAATTGTGAAACAAATGTTTTTATCCTGTCATCATAATGAGGTCAAAAGACTTGAGGTTGAAAGAATGTAGTTCAGAGGGAATAAATGGGGATGCAGGGGTTTCTACGTACAAGAAAAAATAGTTGTATCCAAGTACAGAATCCAGAAAAATTAAGGAGACAAGACTAAAGATGATGCTGTCGTTCAAATGAAAACCACCTGGGAAGTAAAATCACTTTAAAACATCTCTGTTGCCTGGGACTGATCAGGGTTTTTGGCTGGGTTAGATTTGCTCTGCAAAATCAGCTTCAAATTAGACTCTCTCACACAACAGATAGATGTGCAGAAGAAACTGTTCCAGAAAACAACAACAAAATTATCTATATTAGCATTTACACGCAAACAAAAGAATGCACACTACAAGCATCGACAACACAGGGTACGTTTTGGTTTTGTGTTTTTATATAACACAATGGCGAAACAGTTTTAAAAGAAGTCCACTGAGTCCTGTTTGTAGAGTGAAACCTTAATGTGTTTTGTCGAGAATTTGTGATAGTCAGACACAAGGTAGCACATAATTATGAAGAAACAAAATGAGTATTAAAGAAGATTAATGAGCAAACAACATCATGGAGACCAAGAAACACAAACAGGCAGACCAGAATGTTTAAAGGAGGATTAAGTTATAAAGCAACATACGAAACTTTTAACATTTCCGAGAGCCCTGTTTCAATCCAAAATTAAGAAAAAGAAAGCACATGGCACAAGTTCAAATGTACCAAAAGGCTATACACATAGACTGATAGTTTAGGCAGAACATTAATAAGAAAAGCAACCAAGAGACTGATTTGTAATTCTGGAAGAATTGCTGTGGTCCACAGCTCAGGTGGAGAAATTTGTTGACGTCTATTAATTTTCCACCTATCTTACATTTGCAAAAGAGCAGCAAAAAAGGAATCCACTGTTGAAGAAACCAAAAAGCCCAGTTTCAATTAATCTCAAGCTGTATAGGTTAGTCATTTAGAGTTTAGTTATTACCTCTGAATGTGTAACGAATAATCTTAGGAATAAAATGCATAATTAGATGTAGGCTACCAAACATGCCTCGGAGAGACACCACATGAAAAGGAAGCCTTTTTTTTTTTTTGCATTATTCAAAGCAAAACAATGCTGCCATGTTCAGCAATGTGACAGAAGGGCAAACTCAAAAGAAGACTGAGCCAAACCACAAACCATATGAAGGGTCTCATAAAATCCCAGCTCATCGCCATCTTTATGAAACTGCAGTCCAAATCCTGATAAATGAAACCTGTGAGTCAGGAAAGTGTTTCATATAGAATTAGAACGGGTGCACGTTGAAAGTTGAGTTGCCATTGCACTGCTTCATAAGTGCGAACAAGAAGTCCTGTGTTTGGTGTCTTTTTATGGTCACTCTGAACACCTGGAACACAGTGTGAGGTGCCTGAACACTCTTCAAAGTACCATGTGCCTTTAGCAGTGGGTTCTAATGGTCTACAAATGAGAAGCCTGCTAGGCTTTCTCTTACACCTTCAACCCCCACATGGCACCCATATTTACTTTGAAACTCACACACACACACTCACAGAACTCTTAGCATTTAGCACAATGAGCTCTTGACTATCAAAGCTGCCTGTTTTCAAACTCTTTTTTCCTGTCTTTGTTGCTAACAGTCTCTGATGTCCAGGAAATTAATCATTTGGAGAACAGGTGAGAGTGTGCTGTTCTGCTTTAGTGCCGAATAAAAAGTCAAAGCAATGGGTGGGAAACCCCAACACTCATCGCTGGCTTACGAGAAGGTTCAAAACCAACATGTTATTTTGAATTTTATGACCAGTCTGGGAGAAATATCAGATCTGAAGAAACCATTTGGATGTAGTTTTCAGTGAATGTTAGTTTCAGTGTCAAAACTCTAATCTACTTTCAAAGGATCAATTAAAGAGCTGGAATAAACTTTGAATTTTATTCAATGGAAAAGAAGATGCTTCTTTATGAATCCAGCTATGAGACTTTTTTTCTGGAAGTTTATCAGTAACAAAAATAAACTCCCTGGATGACCTCATGAGAGAAACTTAATGTACTGTCTCTTACTGCTGACCCAGTTGCTGCTGGGATAAATCATTCCACGGTGATGTTATTCCTTCTATAATTTACACCAGTATAAGTGGTGGAGCCAGGGCAGATTATTTCTTTTTGGCATGATTTACATACCATCTGCATACAGGCTTCATATGCTTACAAGATCTGCTTTTTCAAAATCTATTAAAGGATTACTGACATGTTTTCATGCAAAGCTGGGAGCAAAGAAGCACACAGAATGCATTCATCTTATGTCAGTACAAAATGGGAGGAGAAAAAAAATATAGAAATAAATGCAAGTTCTTTTGTGTTATTGTTGAAATACATTTTCTCTGATTTCTAAAGGAGGGTCGAATCGATCGTGGAACCTTGGATTCAGTCCTGGCCATGAAACGGTTGAGCAGATCTTTGCTCTGGTAGAATTGTTGTCTGGTCCGCAAAAGTTTTGTGGATTTGAAGGAGGCTTACGACGAAACCCACATGGTATTTTGTAGGGATTGGTGGGTCCTTGTATATCCAAAGATAGAGCTACATATTCTTGTCACTTCCACCATATTCCTCCAGTGGGTTGGAGGGTTTCCACTTGCCAGCAATCTAGTTTATAGTTGTCATGAACTGGATGTTAATGTGTTGTGATGAAAAGGAGGGTGACTAGTTTGCAAAACTCAGGGTTTTTAATCCTTCCTTTTTACACATGATGTGGTTCTGTTGGTATTTTCGAGCTTGCACGGCATGGGCTCACCATAAAGTTTGAGCTGGTGCCTTTTGTTTGTTTGTTTGTTGATATTTTCCAGGGATAAAATGCATCCAAAACGTTCTCGCAGTGCTTCTCTTTTTACTTACATAAATGTAATTCTTGGTTTCCTATTCTGAAAAAATTTGCAAAGCACTCATAAAAAGAAAAACAAATGCATTGTCATAACAAAAGTATATGTATGTAGAATTTTGAGGAAATTTGAAAACAGGTTGTACCATAAAATGTGAACAACATGAAGTGCTGTAAGTACTGGGTGTGCTGTGTCTCAATAGCAACTGAACTCCTGGAAGAGACTCCTGAGGAGGTTGGAGAAAATATCAAACAGAGTCGGCCAAGATGATTCAGGCAGCTGAAATCAGCTTCCTGTGTAGTGATCTGTTGCAGGTTTACGGACAGAGTGATGAGCTCCATCTTCTGGGGTAAGTTCAGCGAAGAGTTGCTTCTCCTCCACATCAAAAGGAGTTAGCTGAGAGGAAATATGCATTTGAGCCTTCCTCCTCCACACCACCCTGGGAAGGTTTTGTGGGTACATCCCATTGGGATGAGACATCAGCTAAGCATGTCCCTCCTGGTTTGGGACTGACTTGAGAATGCCCAGAACTGGAGACCTGGAGAGTATTGACTTGTTAAAGCCATGGCTTGATAGCGAAAACGTGCAAGAGATAGACATATGATTTGTAGCACATTGTAATGTGATGTGTGGCAGAAAGACTTACTTTTTAAAAGATAAGCAAAACCCAGTAATGGAAGTTTCAACTGGTATTTCAAATCATTAAGGTTTTAGCTGTTTTTTTTTGTTTTGTTTTTCTGTTTGCGTGTGTGTGTGTGTGTGTGTGTGTGTGTGGATTGTCCTAGCTTATTTACCTGATGCTCTGAATGATGGCCCATTTGTGGCCCCGTGTCTTTCTCTGCTATTTGTTCACATGTGAGGCTGATTACTCTCAGCACTCTTTAGCTGATGGGAGTCACATGGTTTCAACACATGATTGAGTGTTCAGGACAGAACAGTTTCCATATTTTTATTCATTAAAGGGGATAATTATTGGGTTGACTTGACTTTAGTGACAGTTGCAACCGCAAGCCTCTGTCATTAATTCAGCTCTGGGAAGATTTAAAACAACTTTCTGGGCCCCCAACACACATGTGTGAGCTTGACGGAGTACAAACATTTACGGTGATGTCAGCCTTGTCATTACACCCAACTGATTAATAGCATTTGAGGAAGAAGATTTAAGTTAAACAAGCTCAAGTGGTTGTGATTAAATCTGCATATGAAGAAAAGACACACACAAAAAAAATCACTTTTAATAGATTTGCAACATTATGTTGTATTTAAAATCTCCTTTTTCTACTTTTTAAACTAATTTGTCAGACACAGACAACAAACTCCTCTAGCTGCCACCGTTCCCAGGCGCCCATGTCTGATCTGAATCTGTTTATTATTTCTTACAAGGAACTTCCAACCTCTCCATGGAAACATTTGCTATCCCTGGCAATTTTCTGCCTAATCCATAGTCAGATTGCACTAAAATAGGCCCGTGAGCTGTGATTACAGAGCTCAGAAACCTGTGGTCTCTGTGATGTGGACAGCCGGTGGGTATCCTAAGCAGTGCAGCAGATTTTCTGGTCGCAGCTGCGAGCTCACTACCTTGCCTTTTCATCTAGGTCTATCTGTGTGTTCAGAGAATGATGGGAAACACAGTGACCAGTCAGTCCCCAAATAAGCCAGGAACACATCGGGGTGGGAAAGATGGAGAACTTACTCAGAGTGAATTTGAGTGCGAGAGTATGAACAGAGCAGTACTTGCTTATTAGCCTAATGCATGGAAAATTTGAGAATTAAACAGTGGTTGCCTGGAAGAGTGACAAGTGAGCCCCCTTCACCACAACTTCAGTATTCCCAAATCCCTACATCCAGCCCCTCGACACACTTCACCAAAATGAAAAAGTCTGGCTGAGCACGGGGGAGAGACATTTCAGAGGAAAGTATTAAGCCAGAACTCTATGGAAAATGAAAAAAAGAAAAACAGCAATTAGTTTCAGAAAAAAGGACTAGTAGCAATCAAAAACACAAACAATGAGAGAAAGTTGCCAGATGAAAGCTATGTTGTAAGCATTGCTTATTCCACGGCTATCAGGTTTACAGATCACTTTGAATGACCTGCACATAAGAAAATAAAGCTGTTGTCTAGCAGTCAAAAATGTTGGTTTAAATAATTAATGTAACCATTAATATCTAAAGCTAAACTTCACAGAGTGAGCTAAGAAATGGTTAAGCATTCCCTAAAGCACTCAAAAAGTACATCATGTCTGTTTTCTTATGAAGAATTATCTGAAACAAAAGAAAACATCAGCATAACCACATTGCACCAGTTCTGTTTATCTAAAAGCCTCTTAAAATACAAAGTCCTTTATGTCAGTTGTTTGGATCTTAGATTGTTTTTGAGTTTGATTCTAGTTTCATTATTATTCCCTGTTAGGTTCTTACTTTAATTTGATCGGTCTTGTTTCCGTTTTTCTTTAGTTCAATCCCTTCTTGGTGATTCTAGTTTATTATGTTTATTTTTTGTGTCTTGTTATTCTTAGTAGCTAATAAACTAAACTAATACATTTTAGTTTTGCTTAAGTGTTAGTTTCATTTCCTAGTCCCCTGTGCCTCTCTCTCTCTCTCTCTTTCTCTCTCTCTCTCTCTCTCTCTCTCCTCAGCCTGCCTTTTGCTCTCGTCCCTCACACCTGCAATCAGTTAGCCAATCCGCCCAGGTTGTTCCAGCATTCAGTCTCCCAGTACTTATACACCTTTTCTTCTCTCTCTCCTCACTGGTTCCTCCTGTTAGTTTGGTTAGTTGTCTTTTTCTGTCAGTTCTCTGCTGTACCTTTTTTTTTTTTGGATTTATGATTTTTGTTCTTCTCTGGCACCCTTGGTTCTCCAATTTTTGCAAGTTTTTTTTTTTTTCCATCATCTTTCTTTCATTAAGTCTTCGACACTACTTGATGTCTCAGCCTGCTGCATTAAGCTCCATCACCAACACACAACATGGCAGCCAATGTGAGCAACGGCATCTTTTACCACTGGACATTAGCAAAGCGATGATGCCACTTGAACTTTTTTTTGTGCACATTTGGAAACAAGTTTGTTTTGTTACAATTTTGCCAAGTTTACTCTTAATACCCCTAATTACATTCCAGCATGGTCAACTGCCTTTAAAATTGTAAATCAAGCCATCAGTATGTATCCAGCTCTTCTTCAGCCTAACTCAATAGATTAGTGACCAAAAAGCATGACAAAGATCAAGGAATAAAGCTAACAGGTCAGGGTTAATTTGTGGAGTAATTTAAAGCAGGATTTGGTTACTGGACAAAAATTTCAACCTAAATACAAAACAATCATGCAAGAAAAACATGTAAGAGGCAACAAAAGATTAGAGACTGTGACAGATTTAGATCAAAGTGTATGTGTTAGAATGACCCTGCCTAGATTTATATTCAACTGTCACTATTCTGGAAAGTTGCTGTTCATAGATGCTCTTTATTGAACCTGACTGAGATTGAGCTATTTTGCCAAAAATTTGGAAATATTCTGTATTTGCAAACCTGAGAGAGATGTATCATAAAGTATTGCAGCTGGAATTGAAGCAAAAGGCATTTCTGCAAAATATTACAGAAATAAACTATATACTTTCATTGCATAAGATTTTGAAAGCAGTGTGCAATTGTTGCAATGTGCAGCATGTAAAAATTTAAGAAAGCTTAAGGTGTGAAAATACCTTTGTAGTCAGACTGCAGCTCCCTCTGAACTTTTGTATTTATTTTTTGTACTCTGGTTTTATTATGTTATTGTAAAAGTCTAAAAACACAGATTTGAAACTAATCTATATAAAAACCAAACAGAAACTGATTTGTTTTTCTGTTTGCGGTTAGAAACTACAATTTTAAACAATTTGAAAATCTAGGCCACACTCTGCTCTTTGGAAAACTTAGCTTCTGTGGTTTAGTCCAGTTGAGGGAATGCACACTGAAACAATTGCAATAACATAGAATTATGGCTGTAAATAAGAAAATACCTCCCTTGTGTAAGCTAATCGCTGGTAGCCCATACAGAGACCTTTGAAAAGTCCAGGGCCTTATTCCAAAAACACCTTTTACTACTGCCAACTCCAAGTTGCGTACCTGAACCAAGAACTGTGCAAATGTAGTATTTATGATTTCCTCACCAGTCAAACTGGTTTACAGTGTGCATTTAACAAATGTCTTACAAGCATCCAAAGTTTCTCTCCGTCTGTTTTGAATCAGAGCTGAAAAGGCTATGCACTTATTGGTGGAAAACGCTCAAGACTTGGCTCAAACCTGAAGTGCTCTTTTTGTCTCTGTGAAATGAGGCATAATTGAAGAAATATGTCATGTAGGACGGGTGTTTTGATGACAGAGAAGGCGTTGCAAATATCCTATTCTCACAGACTGCCAAGCTATGGTTGGAGAGACTTAAAAAAATCTCAGGATGAATTTACTGGGCAAAACACTACTCAGGACGGCTTCGCATCTTTGTAAAAATATCAAAATATAATCCTTTATTTGAACATCACTGTCAAAGCTGAATAAGAATTTATGTAGGGCTATAAAGATCAGTGTTGACTCCCTTCAGCCTTTATCTTTTCCTTTTACTTTGAACATTGAATAAAGTTAAAAATAGGAGACAAGACCAATTACCTTCAAATTAAGTTTAGTGAGATAATTTTGAGAAGAAGAGTTGCCGTCAGTGGAAACTCTGACAGACCAACATCATCTCTTCACAGTTTCTTGTTCTTATGAGAGTGGAGCCAAGAGTTAACCTTGTTTATCATTTTTTTCCTTGCACTGCCTAAACATGTTAAAAAGTAAGTTCCTCTGAGTGCATGTCATTTACAAACCATTTAATAGGAGATGAAGCAACCCAGATCAGATAGAGTGCACAAAGGGAACATCTCTGCATGCTGCACAAAACTGATGATTTATGTTGAAATGATGCATATGAGTTGCATCAGATACTTGTTCAGAGCTCCAAAGAAGACCTAAAGACAATTCCTCCTGCATTGTGGTGATGGGCATCAACAACATAAAAATAGATCTTTCTAAAACAATTTCCTCTTGAGAAATAAAAATAAAATCCACTGGTTTTCTGTGTTTTAAACTTGGGGGCGGGGGGGTCGTGTTAAGCAGGGGTGACTCTTTTATGAGTGCTGCCTTGGGCAAGCTCTGCCATTTGTAAATATTATGCCCTGTACATAAAGGCCATAATATCAGTGTCATTAGAGTGTTGGGGGTGCAGGATATTCTCTGAGAGGTGGAAACTTGGCTGAAGACAGCAGCTCCAAGGAGCTTTTCTGGAAAAAGGTGGTTCTTTGCATGTGCAAGCGTTTAGGCACCCCCAAATGGCTGCCATGGGAGATTCAAAGATTTTTCAAACGTATAAGAAATTATCAAATCAACACTTGATTTGTCTTACTTGATTCCAGGCAACAAGGGGAGTAAGTCGAGTAGTGGGAGAGGTGGATTATATTCTGAGGTTCCAGTGATTACACGACGATCTCTAAAGAAGCTGAAGCTGAACATAAAAAGGACCAAGAGTGAACTCAGGTGAGAGGGGCATTAACCAAATAAGTATTGTTGACCTAATATGAGAAGGACTTGAGCTAGGACCCAAGTGGGTAGTTCTAAATTATAAGAAGACACAAGCTAAGTATTCAGGAAGCAATGAGAGCATTTCATAAAGACAGAGCTTGATTAACTTAGTCACCGTTGACAATCGGGCATTGAGTGAGAGTTGTGCTGGTCCATTTGGACTTAGATGTAGGTCCTGCCCTTACTGCAAAGAGCAACTTGGAACAGGAGTGGGGAGAGAGAAATGGTAGAAGATGCAGGAAAAGCAAAGAACCACCACAGATTATGACCAGCTGATGTCTGGAGGAGATAAAGATCAGGGGGTGAGATTTATTGAGCTCTACACAGGCACACACCACATCTGAACTGCTCTCTGTGTTTGAGTTGGCAGAGATTTTAGACACCCAAATATGTGGTTTCGGTCCCAATCCAAATAATAAAAACAATTCAACAAAGTTACTAAAGGTGAAGATACTAAAACCAAGATATAACTTTTTATTGTTTAAAACTCCTGTTGTTTTTAAATGTATAAACAGATGTGATTTTTGTCTTAGCTTTCCATCCCCTTGTTACAAATACTCCCCAGTTTAAAAATTTCTTCAGCAGTACTATGTACGTGAATATGTGTGTGTGTGGCTTTGATGGTGAACTCAGGACCTTATCTTCCTCATAGGAAGATATTTGTTGGAAAAAATCTGAAACGAATGAGGAAAAAAAAATGAGTCAGAGACAACGGAACAATTGGAAGGGACAGAATTCCCAATCCAGGATCGACCTCAAAAAGTCTCTGCATTCTGCCATGACTATAAAACAAAATTGACTGCTGAAAGAGTTAGTGTCGATTTTAAAATTTGTCTGGACTATTCTTCAGACACAAAGTGGGTTTGATTTCCTGACCTTCGATAGTTTGAAGACAGCAAGTTCCTGAATATTCCATTGTCCCTAATATCATGACGTAACACCTAAAATAGCATATTAGAAAAAATGCACTTCCTCAAATTGTAATAATTAGTAGTAGACAGCTGGTTGGAGCTCGTTCCAAAGCCATGCTACACTTTCTAAATCTTATTTGTAAAAGAAAAAAGGCAACAAAACTTTCTTCACCTTCAGAATTATTGTGCTGTCTGGCTGCAGAAAATGCAAATAAATATACATCAGAGCTTGTGATTGAAATTTGACACACAAATTATTAATTTAGACTTTCTTGCCTTAATAGGACTCACTGGACTATGAACATGGCTGTTTGTGAAATCTATGTGATGCAGATTTGAAATGGTAATTTCTGCTGCACCGTGATCCTGTGTGGCGTGTTGCTTCTTTCAGAGTGGTGCGCAGGTCATAATTACATTTGGATTAGATGCATTGAGTCACTGAACAGGGTTTCATCCATTGCAGGATGTGCTTCTGTTCCGGTGGAGTCAAAGGTGAACGCCTTGTTATCGTCATGGGACAACACTCTCCACACAGAAGTAAACAGGAAGCAGCTGATCCAGAAGGCCAACAAGACTGACAACTTATCTCCTCTACGCACTTGACCTTCTCATCTTCCTCTTCCTGAGATGTCTCTGAGACACACTACACAGGCTCAGCCAAGGTTCGAATGTCCCAAAACGCACGCATCACACACGTACACACATAGGCAAAACTGTAACTGTTGTCCAGTAACGCAGTAAATTTAGTTTTGGGGAGACTTAGAATAATAGATTGAGGAAGGGAGTGTGCTTTGTGTGTGGGAAGGGGCAGACCATTCACAACAGCCAAGTGTGTAACTTTCTCTATATGCAATAAAAGGCCAGCTGAGGTAAAAAAAAATAAAAAATGTAACAAATTAGTTTTGAGCTCCTCTTTCTAATGATGCTTACTTTCCTCCACTATCTCAGACTTCTTCATCACTGACAATAAATCCAGAACATTAACGGTAATTGTTATTAAAATGTCACTGCAACACATCTGGCATAAAACACCCCTTAAATCTGTCCTCGACGAGTGTGCGCTGAGGTGCAAATCACGCTTTCCCACGATGCCGTGCATCCGCAGGCTAAAAAGGCTGAAGGGAAGGAAGCAGAATGGACGAGCATTACACACACTCACACTCACACACACTCACGCACACACACCCCCCCCCCACACACACACACACACGCATACGCGTATGCACATGCAGGATCCTCCTGTGCTGTGGGCACAGGAGCTGGCTCATACATAGGAAGTTCTCAGCATTAGCTTCTTCCTGTTTGCTGGACTCTTGTAAGAGGAGCACAATGTTGGGCAGAAAAGCTTTTCAGCAGGTATTCATGCTGTGCAATGAACCAGTGAAAGAATCTTAAGGAGAAAGTATTCCAGCAGCTGTAACTGGCTCTCTGACACTTTTAGACTTCAGAAAAAATTTGTAACAGGGACACTGGAGCTTGTTTAGAGTAAAGAATAAAAAAAGAGAACAAAAGCTCTCGGTTTGGACCCCATGCTGATCCAGCTATCACACACATGATAAATTTACAGCGTAACATTAATAAGACACACAGCTGCATTACCATGACACAAAAAAGGCTTGTGTGTGGAAAACATGCATTTAATTTCAATTGTATCAATACATTACGCCCTCTTTTGATCCTTGCCAAGGTTTTATTGCATGTCTGTTAGGCAGCAGCAAAAAGGTTTCCTCTTAGTGTAAACAATTTTAGGTCTCATATTGAGGCCATCCTGAGGTAATCTGTCTATCTGCTTTGTGAATTTGCTTTGAAACAATAAAACATTCTGATAGCAGCAGGAAGAGGGAGGAAAGGAGGTGTCATGCAGAGACAGATTAGTGAGCATGGGGGGAAATAAGGGTGCAAACGTGGAAGGCGACATCTGCAAATTTTTGAGTCCAACAAAGACTGGAAGCTAAATAATGATTAGATAGAACAGAATTGGATGTGTAGAAGAAGATATTTACAAAAAAATGCTTAGAGAGTCTTGAAAATATTCATACATCTTTAATCATTTGAAATTGTTGTCACATTACAGTTATAGACCTTAATGTTTTTATTGGGACACAAAGTTGTGCATAACATTGAGGTAAAATTATATTTTTTTTTTCAGTTTTCAACAAATAAAAAAGAAGAAAAAAATGACAATTATTTGTATTCAGCCTTCTTTATTCTGACACCCGTCAATAAAGTCCAGTGCAACAAATGGCCATCCTCATCATCACAATAAAGCCGTTTTTAGCCAAGTTGCTCCTATTGTGGTACAACATCTCTTCTTTCAGGAAGTCTTAGTCAAGATGACAACATAACTCTAATGTAAAACAGAACAAAAAAAGAATAGTTGCAGAAGTTCATACAAAATCTAAAAGACAGATGTTGAATATTTTAAATTGATTCAACTTAAATAAACATATTTGTCACCACTAAAAGCCAAAATAGAACAATTACAGATAGTTCAGGGATATATCTGTGGCGAAGCTCAAAGCTGAGCCAGATTATAAAAAGATATTCACAGGGAATATCATGGAGCACTGTTCAATCCATCATCCAAAATTGGAAAGAGGGTGACACAACTGCAAACCTACCAAGACATGGCCGTCCACCTAAACTGACAGAGTGGACAAAAAGAACATTTATCAGAGAAGCAGCAAAGAGACCAGTCGTAAATCTGGAGGAGTTACGGTGATCCACAGCTCAGGAGGGACAATCTGTTAACACAACAACTATTAGTCATCCACTCCACAAATCTGGCCATTGAGCAAAACTTACTAGAAGAAGGTCGTTGTTGAAAGAAAGCCATAAAATTTCTGTTTGCAGTTGAGAAAAAGGTTCTCTGGTCATGACAAAAGCTTAGTCTTCACGCTAAATGTTGTGTACGGGGCAAACAGTGCTTGGAATAACGCATAACTTGGAAGAAATCATCCCACTGAGAAACACAACAGCTTTGGGGACTGCAAATCAACATGAAAGCAGCAACCCCACAATAAATAACGGTGACGGTGGCAACATCATGATGTGGGGATTCTTTTCTGATAAGATTCGATGGATGTAAATCAATATAGAGAATCAACCTGAAGAGAACATGCCAGAGGCTGCAAAACACTTTAGACTAGGTGTGGATCTTTCCAGGATGACAACAATCCCAAACATACTCCCAGAGCTACAAGAGGAGGGTTAGATCCGAACAGTATATGTAAGAATGGGCCATCAGTTGGATTGGAGTTCACACTTAAATCCAACTGAAAATCTGTCAGAACTTGACAACTGCTGGTCATAGATGCTCTATTTTTAATCCAACTGAATTTAAACTACTTTGAAAAAAGGAGGCAAAAGTTTTAGTGCCAACTTGTGCAATGCTGGCAGAAACTCTAGATGTAATTTCAGTAAAATCTAGTTGACTGAAAAGATACATATAAGGACACAGCACACTTTCTTTTATGTCTTTTTTGCTTAAAGCTTGAAAAAACACTCCACTTAAACTCCACTTTGTGTTTGTCTATCATACAAAATCCTATTAAAATACCCTTTGGTTCCTGTTTGAAGCTTATTTTTTCAAGGCGGTGTATATGAGGTGGAAGGGCAACACTTATCAACAAAGACGAGAAACAGTTAGATGGATTGTGTGGTGTTATCTGTCTTTATTGTACAAAACCTGGAAGCTCGTCAGAGGAACTGCTCCTTTATCAGTCCTGCATGTAAAAGTGCAAGGGGGCAATAACAGCTGCAGCAGAAAATCTAAACTGCTTCTTGCCCCTGTTCACCCCCTTTCTCACAGGATCACGCAGAGGATAAAATTCTCAGCAAATGTTGGGCTGACGCGGCGAGGCCTTGTTCAAATGAAGCTTGAAGAAATGGAAACAGGCCATGCACTGACATGGGTTTTCAAAAAGTTAGTACGGTTGAGTCACAGACAGACAAGTTCTTACATCTTCAAAACTTCCAAGCATATAATAGAGATTGTGTCATTCAAACCAGCACATGAAGCTTCAAATTAGCATAGAATTAGTGAACAGAGGATTTTGTGGGGTGAACAGCTGTCATGACTGGATATGATTTTTCTTGACATAATTCCCTATGCAAAACATTTGCCAAGTACAGTTACAGAACAAAATAAAAATGGGGCTTTAACTACATGTTCTAGTCTGTTTATCCACAGACTGTTTTCCTCAAATGTTGCAAAAGCTGTACAAGTTAATACAGAATACCCATGTAACCAATATGCTATTTAAATTCAGTGAATGAGTTAAAAAAAATATCCACAGGAAGCCACACATAACAGGAAATCTGGTGCCAACTCCTAAAAATATAGCTGAGTTTTTGTTGTTAGTATATTTCAGTGTTTCTTAATGTCTGGCTTTTAATCAGCATTTTGAGAAATAAAAGAAATGTAGCACATCTAGCCAAAGGTATTGCATGGCGCCATGCTTTTCTAGACTTACATTTCCTGAACAGTTGACCCTTGCTGGCTATTTTCTAAAGTAGAAACACAAATGTTAATTGTGATTTGTTTACGTATTTATAGAGAGGTCTGGCTATTGGATAAAAAAAAAGCAATGGAAGGAGTGAAGAAAACTAAGTAAGGATTCAATTTGCTTCATTTTGAAAGTAAAATCTATAGAAGGGTGCTATCCTAAATACTGATATCAATTGTAATCAGCTGTGAGTCATCAGTTTAGCTATAAAAATAGAAGCCTGTTCAAGAAATGGTTTTTAAATGTCACATAATTACAAGGAGGGTTTTACTCCGTTGTAAAAGTCAGGTAGCAGATTTACAGTGTTTGAATGAAATAGACCTCATTCAGGCTTTCCAGTGATATTTTGGTCATGGGAAAGGAAAGCCTAACCAAGCCACCCCCTTTTTCCTCTTTTGACACAGAGTCACAAAGCAAAGCTGTGACCTCATCTCATCCCGCTGCGCAGGAAAAGGTGGATCAGATAGCCGGGGCCGACACCTAAATAGACTCAGGGTTACGTTGGACTATTGGGAGAAACAGCAACAATATTAGAAAGTGATGTAGTCAAACCATTTCAAATCTTTTTTTTTTTGTCATTAGCACATTGGAGGGCTAGACAAGTTCATGGTGAGTACAGACAAAAAAAAAGACACAAACATGCTCTTATTCTCTTCTGTATCTGTTCCAGTGAGATTTTCTATTAGATGTGCCCAATGACCAGACTAACTGCTGGAAGCAATGCAAGATAAAAAACCCGCAAAAAACAATGCATACTTTTTAAACACAATTTATGAGATTGAATAGTTATAAGTGTGCAAAAAAATTGAATGAAGTAAATATCAGTAGGAGTGCACAACAAAAAAGCTATTTTCATCTGCTTCTGTGAGTAGGTTTTTAATCCATTTCAGATTTTTGAGAAATCTCCAACTTTCCCACTCATAACTTCTAGGAGCTTCTCCAGTATTTTTTTTTTCTTTTTCTTTTCAACAACAAACTTGGAAATTTCAATTTCTGAGTAAAAATGGAACACTTAATTAAATTGCATCAATCAGTCTGTCATGGTTTTTGGCAGCTTCCTGACCCACATTTGTGGAAAACTCTCCAGAAGCGGATGGAGTAGATAAAAAAAAAAAAAAAAAAAAAAAGATGTTATAAAAGAACAGGGATTTGTGGTTCTGAGCTTGACTGGTCACTATTTCTTCCAGGAGATGTCAGTGGGAGAGGAGGGGAAGATCTTTGCAGTGGATAGCAAAGATAAATTTAGACAATGTATTGTCAAATATCTTATTGTTAATGAGATTCTTGGTCACAAGGAGGGAGACTACGAGGGCCTTGTGATTGTGACGAGTCCACATGGTGTCAGAAAAAGGTCAGATGAGGTAAACTATGCATGTCAGGCATGGAGCAGATGTGAGTGTGGAACATAGACTGAAATCCTTGAGCTGACAGGACATTGCCCACTGAGAGGTAACAGGAAGATTTAACTCATAGAAAACCTCACATCCACCAGTTTGGGTTGAGTATCAAAGCTCCTCACGTCCAGGTGTCTTGTTGAAAAAAATAAGTTGAAGCTCAGCCTCCACCCTCCAGAGGTGGACTGGCAACTCAGAGGAGAATTATCACAGATCAGCTTCTCTGTCTCTGCTAAAGAAAAAACAGTTTATGTAGCTGGAATGCCTGAAAAGTTCTGTCCTTTGTTGTTCTTCACCTTTGAGCTTTACTGAGACTATTAAGAATCAGCCAGTGTGCATTGTAAGACAATCAATATGGCTGCATTGTTGTTAAGAAACATTTTGTCAAAAGAAATTTCTCAACTGCATTTTATAATGATGCATTTCAACATTTCCTTCAGTTCACTGAACTGGCAAACATTTATTTTTTTCCCCATTTTACCGCTTTGGTTCATGTCAGAGTCCTCTCAGAGTTGCAGTCAACTGTAGGAGAGTGTTTGCATAGCAAAGAAAGTCAGCCAGCAAGTTCAGCCAGTATAGACAGGACCCTCCATTAGATCCTAACAATCCATTTCCAAAGGTCCTCACAGATTTTAGCCCCACTTCAACCACCATGGCACATTTATTTCTGCTTTGCATAAATACTGATCAAAAGATGAGATATGTCCAACATCGCTAATCTTGGTTCTGGACATTTTTACCTATTCTGGGGGACTGCTTTTTCATTATTTAATTAATATATGACTGCCGCTTTAGTTAGGTTTGTAAGAAATGTGTAGACTTGTAATTCATTCAAGAATTTAAATAAGAAGTGTTTTTAAATGCACTGTAGGGTTGTCATGGTCAGACTGTCAATTATTGAGATTAGAGGGAATAACTAATGAACAGACGTTCAACAGGAGCCAGAATAAATCATTGTTTATCATAAATGTCTTTGTGTATGTGTGTGATTATCCTATGTGTATCTTTATATGGCAGAAAGACAGGGAGAGGTTACATATATGGATGTGTGGAGCATTGATATGAATTCTGCACTGGTCTCCTTCATCATGGGGGTCCAGCCCAAAAGTTTCACTCCATTGCCATCTGTTCTCAGTTAAAACTGTGTCGCTGTCTCTGTGGCAAATGTTCACACAACAGGCTGACACTGAGCAACTTTATACATGCACACATCCAAAAAGATGCATTTGATTGTTTTTTTTTAAGTATGAACAGCCTCCTTATTGTCTCCACATAAGTCCACAACACAACAATGTCAAAAATGTTAAATAAATGTATTTGCTTTCAGAGCTCTGTATTTAGGTGATCCAGTGGCACGTCTTATCAACCTAGTAAAGATTTTTGAGTCAGATTTAAATTTGCCAGCGATAAACTGCAAAAATTAGTAAAAAAAAGAAAAGACTAAATCTAATTTATTACATAGCTATCAACCCAAAGACTTGAAATAGTCTTCCATCAAAAGCAGTACTTACTAACATTTATAACTTCATCCTTTCTTTTATTTATTAAGTTCTAGCACCTGAAACCAAACCACTTAGTTGGCTTAGGTATAAAGACATTGTGTAACTACATAACAGATCCCTTCCAACATCATCAACATATAAATTTCCCTTTTCTCTTTTGCGTATAAATATCCTTCTCAAATGGTAACAACTTATCCCTGTCTGGAAACAAACTAGGCCTCACACATAGTTAACTGGTTAATATATATAGTGTCTTGCTGTCATGTCGTGGCCGGTGTTGTAACACTCAGTGGTTAAAGATTTAAATGCATAATTTCACCACACTGCCTGCAACATATCATCTGATGGAACTTCTCCTAGAAAAAGAAGAAATAAATTGACTGCCATCCTTATGCCGCACCTCCAACACCCATCTTCAGACCCACGCCCAGTGCTCACATCCTGCCCATGGTGTCACCCTCCTCCTCGTCTTCTCCCTCATTCTGCCTCAGTGAAGAAGTTAGAGGCTAGACCTAAAATCTGGGGTGATGAATTACTCCCATCCTACTGAATCTAGTAGTCTAAATAGTGTGTCTCTGCTCAGAGCTCAGCTTTGGCTGATCTGCTGTTTCTGCTTCCAGGTTCTTAATCTTATAACTATATAAGGTATTATGGTCTCTGTACTGGTATTTGGATTGAGCTGTTCTAGGGGTTTTTAAATATGGTGGCTTGCAGGAGTATTCAGATCACTTGAAAATGTTTACATTGTAGGACAGGTATAAATATAAGCCTTGTGCTTTTCCTTGTACCTTTCCAGTCAAGTTGTTTAAATTGTTGCCAGTGCTTTAAAGCATGGATAACAAATTATTTGATGACTGAATAAAAAAAAAAAAATCAATCAATCAACCAATCAATCGACCAGTCGATCAACTGACCAGTCGACCAACCAACCAGCATTGTAATTACAAACTTCAATGTATTTTTCTGGATTTTTATGCACACCAAGCAACTCATAATTGTGAAGGAAAAGAAAAAAAAACTATATATAATTCATTTTCAATTTGTTTCTCAAATAAAAATCTGACTAGTGTGCTGTGCCATTGCATCCAGTCATATCTTCTTTGTTACCTCTAAGTGCAATTAAGTGCAACCAATGACTCCAGAAGTGAACTAATTAGAAAACAAAGTCTACATGTGTGTTTTATCTCAATAAATAATAGTAAAAAAAACACTTCAAAGACTGACTAGAAGAAATGAGTGAGAAAACCATCACAAAGATCAATGAAAAAAAAGAGAATAAGTTTAAGGTAGGCTTAAGTTTTAGATTGGCGTTCTCAGTTTTCAATGTTTGGAAAGAGTATGGTAAAACTAGAAACCTATATAAAAAATGTCTGGTCACCTAAACTGCAAGGGGAGTGTTTATTTGAGAACCAGCTCAGAGGCCACTGGAGTCTTGGGAGGAACATCAGAGATCTAAAGCTCAGGTGGAAGAATCTGTCGACTTTAGAGATACACTAAGCAAATCTAACCCTCAAGGGCTGAAGAAGACACTATAAAGATGGATAAAATACAGCTCATTTACAGTGTGCCATAAACAATTTCAGTGTTCCAGGCTAGGAAGAAGGTGCTCTTGGCTGATGAGACCAAAATTGAACTTTCTGACCTTCATACAAAGAAGGTATGGGAAGTGGTGGAAAGCTAACACTGCACATCACATGGAGGGGGCAGCAGCAAGGTGCAGAGGTTGGATGGGAGAGAAGTTCAATGTCTGGGGTACCACAGAATACTTATGCTTGTAGAACGGCCTAATCAAAGTTCAGACCAAAATTGCATGAGTAAACAATCTTCGGCTAGATTTGAACACTGCCATTCACAGATGCTCTTTGTCTAATCTGACTGAACATATGAGGTTGTCCTGAACTGCAAAGCTGGTGGATCGATGCCAAAAAGTAGTTAAAGCAACCACCATCCATATGCCTAGTTTATTATTCTGTAACACAAAAAAGGTTGACGACTAATTCCAGTAATGCACAGGGAGCTGCAGCTCTTTTAGAAATGCAGGCACGCTCCTTTGTCTCTACAAAGACTACTTCCACTGAATGGAGCTGGGGGGCACCAAAGTCTGCTCTCTCATCTCTCCACTGTATTCAACAGCCTCCCTCTCCTCTGTTCCCCCCCTTTTGTGTGTGTGGCTACCCGAATAAATTAGCGGTCGGTAAACGAGGGGAGGATGTGGCGGAGGAGGGGACGAAGAGGAGTATAGGGGGCTGGGCCTTGTGGCGGAGGAGTCGGCTTTCAGCTAGAGAGGTGCACAGCTCCATGAAGCGGCTGTGAGGGACTGGATGCTGAGAGAAGGAGAGAAGGGTGAAATAAAAACATTTAAGACAGGCGGTAAGATGCCGGCTTGAGCTGCGCAGGAGGATCTCTGTCTCTCTCCTTTTTTTCTTCGTTTTTTTTTCTTTTGCTGCAGAGCAAGAAGAGGCAGATCAGCTTCCCAACTGATCCAAACGCGCTCACCTGATAGAGAAAGAAGCTTCACCGGTGGAGTAGCCTAACCTGCTGTTCTGTTTGACCGGATTAGACAGTCTGTGGAATTGGCACACTTGCCGTCTTTGTGTGGATGTTATCAAAACAACCCCAAAAAGCTCTCTCCATTCAAGATTTTGTCCGGGCAGATTGGCTCTCGTCTAGGGGGGAGAGATTGGAAACCCGTTTGCATACTAATCAGGTTATAACCAGAGCGCACATCCACAGCCGGATTGAGTCCCATGAATGTAAGTGACTCCTGTTTTTTTTTTTTTTTCATCTTCACACTGTATTTGCTGTTATCTTTTGTTTCTGTTGGGACCTAGAATTGAAATAAACTCTTGATGGGTGGGTGGAGGCGTCAGATATTTCCTTATAGGGGTGCATCCTGCATCTTCACCTTGCATGCAGAGCTGGCAGCTGTTCAGGCTGCTGTGCAAAGCCACAATGTGGTAGACGGGCTATAAAAGCAACTCAAGATCAGTGGATCATAGTGAAACATTTAATATTGACCTCAGGCAGCAAACAAAATGAAGAACATGATTCCTGTTTTATTGAGACCTCGATGGAAAATAAAACAGTCCTACCATGCCAAAGAAGGTTATTGGGGCATATGGAAATATTTGCTACCACTATGTGGATTGCTTTTTCTCCGACATTGGCAGCCTTCAGTGACCACACATTACAAAGTTACTCAAAGTGTGTCAAAACTTTGATCAAATACTGGATGCATTGATCATTCAGCCATAAATCAGGATCAACCATTTCTCACTTGAATGTTTCAGATCAGTGAACCACTGGTTCAATAAAAAAAAAATCTGCACTTTTTTTTGTCCTTAAACATTGAATGCATTAAAACTAAGAAATTCCACAGTTTTAAGTCTCAAAACACATATGGTGCACTTTTTGTCACTAATCATATGTTTGTGTTTTTGAAGCCGTGTGATCAGCAGGTCAGATTGAAAGGAAAACTGCTAATGTACGAATGTTGGCCACAGAAAAGGCTGATCGGTGCATATCTCCTGGAGATACACAAATCTCCAGGAGATATGAAAGGAAAGAAAAATGGAAAGAACTAAAAATGAAAGACTCACAGATGAGCTACATCTTTATAGACTGTAAAAGTAAGAAGTTGAGAGAGCTTTGACTTTGTTAGGCTTTCTGAAAAACTGATTCGGACTCAACTTAACATTTTTCCTTTGTCATAAAAATGTATTTATAGCAGCCCAGTGATGTCTGTATGCCCAAAACCTAAAAATGGAGAACCCAGGGTTACATTTAAGTGCCTGACCACAATAGTTAGGCATATCTGATGTCAGCTTCACTTAATTCCACAGCTTCTGCTCTTCTGCTGCACTGAAGGATACAGACTTTTTTCGCATTGTTACTCTATACTTTTTCAACAGCTCCTGCACGCTCCAGCTCAGCAGTCCGCTGGCCTCGATGTCAGCCTCTGGTCTGCATAAAAACCACAGAGTTTAGTTCTTTTTTTTTTTTTGTGGAGCGATGGGGTGTGCAAGAAGGACGGTTTCTAACATAAACCATATGGATATCTAGTTGGTACAGCAGTGACTGTATAGGGCCTCTGTACAAACAACTTATGGTTCCTCTTATCAGCAGCTTAGAGGAGCAGACTTTTCTTTGTATGAACACGATTCGAACAGCCAAGTATGTTTTCTCAGCCATTTCACCGTGGACTCATTTTGGAGTTTAATTATCAGTAATATTTTCAGCCAAGATTGCATTGTGGAGTGATTTTGATGGGTTGGTTTTGAAGTCTGGTAACTCAGCTGTCCGCCTGGGCCCCTTTTTTAAAAGGTGGTTTTGCTCATCTACATTAAACATATCTCAGAAGGACTTTGAAAATAAATGTCTTTAATGGTGTCTGTATCAGCTTGTCAAGGCAGAGAGGTCAGTTCCTCCGGTTTTGAGTCAAGTCCGTTTAGAGTTTATCAACAGAATAAACAGTCTGCTGTTTGTCTTGCACTTTCTGTGGTTCTGCATTGTTGAACGAGTGAGTAAAGAGTCAGATGGGGTCACAGGCTTGATTTTCAGCAGGGCCAAGCTGGAAACTCACACACTTCTGTGACAGAAACATCTGCTGAATGACTTAATATTACAGCTCTGAGCTGCATCACATCCATTATAGCTGCAACTTGGCATCAGCCTTGGTTTGTTCTTTGCATTGCATTCAATGAACAACATGAATATGATTTTTTTGTCTGAATCTTGCTGAGGTATACAGGCAAAGTTTGTTTGATGAAGGTGAAAGGGAATCCAGATTGATAACGGAGATTTCTGTAGTTTTCAGTTTTATTGTTTGTGCTTTTTGTCACGTTTGGCTGATGTTTTCCTGCCATTCTCAAGCTGCCTTGGGAGTTTACTTGGAATCAGAATACACATTGCAGATTGCACATTTGCCACCCACTTTGACACTGAAATTCCACTAGTGTTGTATACAGTTTAGGCCACCACATAGCCCACATAAAACGTACAAATATGTATTTGCCTGGAGTGTATTTATCATTCTATATCATGACAAAGACAAAACAACTTATTACAATACACAACTCACAGGAAGTTATGTGTAAAATGAAATGCATACGAAAAGGACACGTATTAAAGCTCGTGTAAACTTCAGACATGCATCAATTAGAGTTTAGTGACCTTTATTTGTACCCCTGTTTTTGCAAAACTTTGCAGATTTTAGACATTTCTGATTTTAGGAGATGTAATATGATATTGGAACAATAATGAAAATATATTATATTACCTACTTGCTGTGAATGGTCAAACAGACTTGACATCTTAAGCAGTCCTCAACTTTGTCTAACTGTTACAATTTAGTGTTTTATAGATAGATAGAAGTACTTTATTCATCCCAAACGGGAAATTACTGTGCAGTTGCAGCATACACATACACACAGATCAATTACAATATGAAAAATAAAAAAAAAAATAAGATAAATGCATAAAATATAAAATGTAAGATGTAAGATTCTGTACAGTATGAACAGTGAAAATTAATAATCTGTACAGTCTGTACAATAGTGCTTTGTAAACAATCTGTACAATATCGATTAATGAGCAGATATGTACAAAGGTAACTTAACGTTTGTTATATAAGGTGATAGCCTGTGGCAGGAAAGATTTCCTGTATCTGTCCCTGCGACAACGGAGCTGAAGCAGTCTGTGTGAGAAAGTGAGAAATTATCCTAATCTTGAAAGCAATTGGGCTAGATGATAATGGAAAAAACAAAAACAAAAAAAAAAAAACATATTAGCAGGACTACGTTGGTCAACGCACTTAAGAAAAAGTAAACCGCTATGGACTTTTACGTACTGAAAGTCTTGCTCTCTCTCGCTCTGTTACAGCCTGGAGTAACAACAGACATATCTCAATTTGTCATAACAAACTGTTTTCTTTTGTACACCTTTGAGGTTCCTCTGGATATAAATTTAAAGTAGTTACTAATACTGGAATTGGTAACTCTGAGTCTTTTCCTCTGAGTAACAACTTCCGTAGTGAAAAGTGTTATCATTTGTGCTACCTGGAAGCAATTATGTTGCATTCACTGACTGGCAAAAGATCTGACTTTAGAGTTTCTCTCACCAGCTGATTTCTCTGTGCATCTCTGGTAAAATCTGCCGTATCTCTCCATGACATTGTTGCCAACAAGAGAAACAAAGGAAGACAACAGGGAAAACAGAAAGCATTTTCATAACAGAATCCCACAGTTTTGGACCGTTAGTTTAGTTGCACTTCAGAGTAGTTCTTTTGTGGCTTTAGGTTTACTCTTGGGGCATAACCATCTGTATACAAATATCGGAAAGTGACTCAGAGACTTCCCTCCTTCTTTCTCAATCACACATACGCCTGCACAGTAACCACAACCCTAACATTACCTCACCATTATATTCTTAACTGTGAACCCTTCTGAACACATATCATTGAATTCCTTCAAATGCAACTACATCTCAGTTAAAATAAAGCAAAAATAAATATTAACATCTTATCCAGTAGATTTTGCTGTATATTACAAAAGGGTCAGCTCTACACTGGTAAACATCTAGCAGATGGCAGCCAGCAGAAAGCAAACATGAGGATAAACAGCAAAAAAAGAGAGATTGTCTCTCCTCCTCCTTTGCTCCCCAAGTAGCCAATGGAAATATTTATCTTTCATCTTTCACCGACTGGTTGATGCTGAAGCCCGAGGACTGTGTTTTTTTTTTTTTTTTTATTTACCTCTCACCCACCACTTTAGACATAACACAAGGCATAAACTCTA
This sequence comes from Poecilia formosa, assembly GCF_000485575.1. NCBI lineage: Eukaryota > Metazoa > Chordata > Actinopteri > Cyprinodontiformes > Poeciliidae > Poecilia > Poecilia formosa. Next base: position 3,578,901 of record NW_006799942.1, on the reverse strand, counting down.
TATACTGTGGGGGATTTTGATGCCATTCTAATTTATCATGCACAATGTGGACCCTGAACCAGTGCTTAGCGGATTTAGAGCATTGTGTGAGAAGAAACGAGCCCCGAGATGTTTAGTTTTCTGGGAAATCACTTTGTGTTTGAATCATCTGGTCACACTAAAGCCAGACAGTTATTAATAGCTTTACTAGAAGAGTTTTGAAAGGAGATTCCAGCTGATAAGGAATTTTTTTTTTTTTTTTTTTAGATTTCACTTTATAACTTTTGTCTCTGGGGATTTGTTGTTTTTGTAAAAAAAATATCAAATGAAAGTAAATAATTGATTTAACACTTGTGATTACGTTTGCAACACCTGAGAGTAATATTTGAGTTACTAAAATGTTCTACGTTGTCTACGGCCTCTTTCATATGGTGTTGAGACTTATTTCTCCATGACTCTGGAGAAGATATTACAGTATGCCTTAGCCAGCCAGGCAAAGGAAATTACTGGACTCTGCTGTTGGATGCAGAGTGAAGCTGGAGCCCTGAGACAGTACAGTCCAATTTCTGTTTGTTCTGAGGCCCATTTCTGATCTACCTGCTGTTCATTACTCAGCGTCTTTGTCCTGGCTGAAGGGATCCTTTAAGCTGAACGATGTGCTGAGTTGAAATATGGCACACAATGGACCAATCAAAGGCATCTGGTCAGGTGGAATCTGTAGTTTTCATGAGCTGTTCATTCTAAAAAGAAAAATTAAAAAAAAGCAAGATTTTAGCCTATATTAAACTTCACTTTTGTCACAGTTAAGGTTTTGGATGTCAGCTGCATGCTTAGTGTTATTCTGTTAATGCAGAGAAAGAGAGGCTGTTGTGAATTTGTATATTTTTAACAGAAGTGGAAAAAAATATTTTTTATATTTTGATAATGTTGTAATAGACAAAATCAAGCTTTGAGGAAAATGTGCTTTGAAGAGGCAGATGACTTATTGGAAATATGAGAAAACCACAGAACAGTTTGTTTTTAGCAAGCTATGCATGACCGTATATAAACATGTGGCCCAGTGGGTTGAGTAGTTGTCTTGGAATCGGAATGTTGTGTTTGATTCCAGCTTCCTCTTGTGACATATCAATGCATCCCTGGTCACTTTACCCTGACTTGCCTACTGATCTGTGTATTGGCATATGTGTGAGTGTTTGTGAGTGCGGCTGGGTAAAAGTGGATGTAGTGGAAAAGTACTTTGAGTGGTCTAGACTAGAAAAACAGGCCAGACGAAAAAACAAATTCGGTCAATTTATCATAAACACTTAACTATTGCAAAATATTGCAAGTGTTTCTAAAAATAGGTTAAAGATGCCCGCTACAAAGCCAAACCATGCAGTTAGAGTTATATCAGGATATTCACTTAAACTATAAACTTTTCCTCTGCTGCCAATCTTTAAAACAAAAAAAAGTTTTTTTTTTTGTTTGTTTTTTTTTACATGTACTTGTCTCACCTATTTCTGGGTGCCTCAACATAAGTTTAAAAGTCAAAGTTGTGCCCTTCACATATACCAGGGGCTTGACAATACTGTATCAGGCTAACAATGCTGAAGATGGCATTTGCTTAATGTCTTCCTATTGGAGCCAAACTGATGGACTAGTTCACTGTCCTCAAAGCATCCCAATTGCACGTGATCATCTCTACTTAAAAATCTAAAATTGTTTAACTGATAAAGCCTGAACTGCATACATTTATGCAAACCCGATGTTTACTAAAATATTATGTCGATGTTCTTTTTGCCATTTGTGTTTCTTTAGATTAAGACAGCATAAAAAACTTGGACTGAATTTGTCAAAATTGATTCTTTAAAACACTGGCAGTGGGTCATGAAACCTTTACTCCACTTATATAGAACAATCGTTTAAAAATCGAAAAGGAGTCAACCTTTCTTTTTTAATGTCTTTGGATGTTAATACAACTTCATGAGAGTGGTGTAAGTTAACTTATCTTTCAATAAGGTAAAGGTTCTATGGCTGTGAATTAATCTTCTGTTTAATGATTATCCTATCAGGAATCTCAACTCTGTGTCTGTTCACTTTAGTTACCATAAGAAATTCCTGCTTTGATCTTTTTATTAAATCTTCGTGACTGAGTCCAAGATCAATGCAGTCGTGTGGCCATTTAATTTCACACTTTCATGAATGAAGCTATATGTTAATATCATGACTCTCATGAAAACATATGAGTGGCTCCGTTTGAACAAAGATGAATGAAACGCAGTCGCTGCTTTCCATCTGGTTGCTTGATAAACTAAAAAAAAGTGATTCAGCTCAGAGGGAAGAGGAGAGAGCTTCCCTGTGAAGCACCTCATGTGTTTTTAATGAAGTTAGTGAGATGATCTGAGCTTCTGATGACTTCAAACACTTGCACAGTGCTGAGAGCTGTGTTGTTCAGGTAAAGCAGATTGGATACTGGTTGTGTGCGGCATGCAAAAAACAAAACAAGGAAAGTTGCAAAAGTTTTCATTTATTGATAATATTTTGCATCAAGCAAAAAATGATTCATTGTTTTAAAGTGTCAACCCCATTTGTGTGTCTTTTCATCATGTTTTTTATTTTGTCATTATTAACTGATGTGTTAAACAAAAGCAGACAGGCTCAAACCCCAGACTTACCACAAGAAGTGAAATAAAGTAATATGATACAAAGGCATTTTCTTGGAGAACAGCTGCCGGCGCGCCACTAACTAAGGAGTTGATGGAGAATTTAATATCTAGTAAGCCAAGTAACTGTCTCAGTTTTTTGACCCAGAGTTAAGTAATTGCAGTTCTTGATAGATTTCCCAGAACTGTCACCCGCGATGCAGAAGAAGAAGCAGAAATTAAGCTTTTAGGATTTTTCTTATGACGATACTCACCTCCTTTCACCTCCAACAATTAGCCAGCTGGCAAACTCCTCAACAAATTATCTTATCTCTTTGATTATTATTTATGCATTTTCAGAAACAATAACATGATCTGATCCGAATATGGCTGGCTCGCTGCTTGCCTGTGTCGCTGATTATTTCATGAGATGGAATGCAGAAGCAGATTAGGAAAGGTTTGTTCTGCCATGTGTGGTGGAGCTACGACATTGGATCCACTGTTTCCCTCTTCCTGATATTGTTGTGGCTATCATCTGTGTGTGTTTTGTCTTTGACCTTTTCCTCTTTTAGCTTGATAATTAATGATTCATATGGTGTACCTACCGTGTTTACGTGTCGTAATTTTCTCATTGTATGTGGAGGAAGAAAGTTTATGGCTACAGCCCGTGTGTGGAAGAATTCATCTCTGACAAAATCCCTGATCTGTGAAGAAAACAGACATTTTAAAGCCAAGAACAATGACTAGGTGAAGGTTTGGGTGATGTATATAAGTATTTGTGGGCTTTAGTGATACAGACTCTTAAATAAACAGTAATTACAACAAATGCCATACTACTAATATAACCACACAGCTTAATTTTCAGTTGAAACAAGTTGACTCATGAGGTAGTTGATTGTACATTTTAATGTCTTCCACATTGCTTAATTGCTTCCAGTCAAGGTTTTTCCTTCCCCCTGATACTGTACAGAGTTGATGCTTTCCTCCATAGGATACAATTCAAAACTATTTGCTTGACACCCTGTAAGGACATATATCTCAGCTTCAACATTGGTTCAGTAATATTTGACATCGACATTGACATGGTTCCACTCAACAGCTTTGCCCTTGTGGGATGTTAAGCGAGCTTGGATGGGGAGGGGTGGCGAGTGATGGTCAAAAGCAGCTGCCGGTTCACCTTGACGGCATCCTTTATTTTCAGCAGGTTACTTTCTGCATTTTCTAAGTTATTGTTGTCGCACACTGGATGGTTTTGTGGATAAAAACGTACTTGCACAAGTATCACATATACTCAAAGCAGCCCTCACTCTGGAGCACTGCAGTACTTTGACTTGGTCTTAAAGGTTAAGAGGAAGGTGAAGAACCCCCAGCTGTGTTTTCACTTTCTCTGCGGCTTCACGGATGGTTCACAAGTGCGTTATTTATGTCGGCGCGCGAGAGGCAGCGTCTTGTGTGCCCCCGGGAGGACCAAGTTTAACAACTTTTTGAATCTGTGGCTGCCACTGTGGTAAAAAAAGCGAGAGGTTAAAATGAATCCCTGTTTAGAGTCAGATCATCATGTTTGGAATTATAATTCCAAACATGCTTGTTTGGAATTTGTAAAAAGTAATGCTTCAAAGAACACACTTCCTCTGTCATAAACTTTCTCTATAAATGCACTCCGAGGTATGAGTTATATTATAAATCTTTCTTTCATTGTTATTATTACTTTTAAATAAATTAGATCATTTAGTTGTATGGGTATCACAATGCCTCCATCTCACTAGACTAGAAGATGAAACATGGATGGATTACCTGTATACCGAATAAGAAAAAAATACAGCTCACCAACACTTTTCTGTCTTACTGTTCCTGTGGTTTAAAGTGGTTTCAACGAGATGACAGAAAGATGTGGAGTGGTTTTTCCGTGGCGCTCCACGCTTGGCTGTCCTGGTCTTGTTAAGCAGCACTATTGGTCACTCCTACATATTTCTGTTTTTTGCGAGAAAGGAAGTGAGGAAGTCGGCTGTTTGGAAAGTCAAAGGAAGGCCACCTGTTGATATTGCATGTTTTTTTAAAGGTGTTGTTTGTGCTAAAAAGGCAAAGATGCATATTTAGTTAGCAGCAAACGATATGTTTGCTACATGATAGTCCAGTCAATTAACTGACAAATAATTGCTTAATAGACTCTCAGTGTTATTCTATTCAGAGCAGAATATAAAAGGGAATCATGCAATTCAATTAAGCACTTTTGCAATTCCTTTTACAGTATTCTAGATTCTCCATTAGTCTTCTACCACTGTGTAAACTGAGAAAAAAGAAGCTAAATATTTTAAACAGACTGGCTGTTTCAGATTATTCAACTTTGAATTTATATAAACACACCTGAAATCAAACAAATGGCTCATCAGCAGGCCTCAGTACACCTTTGCAATATCAATTAGGAGTCATTCAGCCATTTGATTCAGGTATTCTGGTGGAGGGATGCATATAAAAAGAAACTCACCACTGTCCATAAACTGTTTTTGCTTGTCCAACCAGCTGTGTTTTCGCTACCGTACCTTCTGTCTTTTAGCTGTTTTTACCCCTGAGTCTTTATTTGCTCATGCAGTGAAAGAGCATGCAAGCCCATCATCTGGAACAGACATTTTGTATTTTGTAAAGAAAGATTTCCATGTTCAAAATTGAGAACGTATTGTTCTATCCAAATACTTTTATATATTGGACACCTTTTGAAATAAGCAGAAATGCAAGGTGCAGCAAGACAGTTCTGCCTGTGTTTTCCTGAAGTGTATTGCGGTGTAGCCTTTACATTTGTAGACGGTGCAGCAGTTTTATATTTATCAATTTCTCATGTTTTTACTTTTTTTCCCCTTCTGGCCTGGCTGGCTGGTAAAATCTGGGACATTTTGTCTCATGGGTTTGTGACTGTGTGTTTGGATTCCTCCTTGGAAACCTCTGTGAGAGTCATCATCACAGGTTGTGGTGACATCTTTTTTGCTAAAGAGATTCATACATCATCAGTCACCAAAGTCTTTGAAATGGCAGCTGCCTTTGGTAGACTTCTATTTGTCAGTGATTTTGTTCATTTGTTTTTAATTTTGTTTAGTTGGGGTATAAGTTGTTGCTTCTGGAGGTCTTTTAACCTACCTGATGTTGACAGACAGACTCTATTTTAACAATGTTTTTACTCTGAAGGTCAGGTAGTAATCAGATCTAGCTGTGGCTAATGAAATAAAACCAAAAATGTGGACAATTACACTTATTTATTTACTTTACCTGGGAGGCAATTATATTTTCACATACAGTCAGGTGGCTGTGGATGGCTGTTTCCCCTCATCAAATCTTCATTTAGAAACTGAGATTATCTTAGACTGATAATAAAATGTTATTTTGTTAACTGAAACATTTACATGTGTCAATAAAACTAAAAAAAACAGAACAAATATTTGAGAAATCAAATACTTTGTCACAACATTGTACCATGTACTATTGCAAGTATTTTACAGGATTTACAGGGAATACATTTGCTTTGGACAGTCTGTCAACTTTCAAGTGTCCCTCAGAGTAAATGGGTGAATAAATTAATGATCACTCTGAAGTACACGAACCACTTGAGCTACGAGGTGGAACTACCCAGAAAGCAATAATTAATTTAAACAGACCTTCTTAGACTCCTCCAGCCTCCTTGACCCAGATACTTTGTGTTCCCAGCTGAGGTACTTCCCCTGCCTACAGTATACGAGTTGTATGACATGTCTCTGAACTCACTCCTGCATTAATATTGATTCTGTTTTGTACTCCACATGCATGTATATTTCAGCCAGTGTCTAGTTGCCCAGACGGTGGTGTGCAGCTACAGAAATTAAGGCTGATTCTGTTTTAATTAAGTCAATTGTGCAAACAAATTGAAACTGATACGCAGCTTTAGTATAAAATGCAATTAGAGGAAATGTGTGTGTATATGTGCGTAGAGCGAAATATGCTCACATACACTCACACGCACCCACTCATACGCATGTGCAGAGCGACAGCTGAGGTTGGAAATGGGATGTCTATATCCAGATATCCAGGAAAAGGCAACTGAGGAGGTGATGGGGTCACTGTTGTCGACCCCTTAAGTACACACACAACCCAAACCGCATGAAAACTGAGATGCAAAGCACTCCACCATGTTCCACCCCCCCCTCGCAGAATCATTCCTCCATCCATTTTATTGCAAAGCTTTCTTTTAAGCACCCTGCACCAGGTTTCATCACAGCATCACAAATCCTCAGTCATTCATTCACACACTTGTCAAGAAACAGATTTTTGTTACACTTTTAAGTGACACTAAAACCAGAACCTCAGATCTCTTTACATTGTACTTTGGCTGTATTGGGACATTTTTATGTTTTAACATCTACAGCACTTAGGAACATACATACTCATTGGACTTCTTTTACATTTCTCACATTAAAGCCACACACACATCTATGTATTTTATCGGGACAATTACAAAGCTGAAAGAAAAGTATACTTGGTTTTCAAATTGCTTAACAGTTAAAGTTTTTTTAAAAGCTTTTGTCACCTCTAGTGTGTCACCCATCAACTACAGTCAAATGCAACCTATTGGGTTCAGAGGTGAACTAATTACATGTGGCTTCACATGTCGGCTGTATAAAATGCTTTTATCCTCTGAAGCCCTGTGCATCATGAAGATATTTGTAAGAAGAATTGTCTGGTCAGAAGAGAAAAAAAAAATGGATTCTTTAGATTTACATTTAAAACTCTGTGTGAAAAAGAAAAAAAAAACACTGTACTATAACCTGAAGACATTTTGACTATGTGAATGAGGTAAAAATATTACACTAGAAGTTGGCAAAGGTGCTAAGATGTGCAGATATGATGACAATGAGTAGTTATTACTAAAAGTATTGGCCAGGGTGGGCTAAATACAAGTTTGTGTAATATGTATCAGACTTTTATTTGTTTAAAATTCTACTAAACGGTTGTACTATAATTTGTGTTGTGTCAAATAAAACTTTTCTGAAATACAAATGAGTTTGTAGATGCAATTTAGCAAAATCTTAAAACGTTTAATAAGTATGAATGTTTGAAGTTCTGAATCAAATTTCTGCTTTTTAGGCCTTGAGAGCATGCTTTTCCCATCATTTTGTTGTGTTTTTCACTTCACCATCCTTCTGTTTGGTTAGTGCTTGTCGTAGTTATCACAAAAAAAACATCTAAAGAACTGGAATATTTAGAGGGAGAGCCAGACCTCTCAGCAACTGTGGAATTAGCTGAATACAACTACATGCTGTACTATTAAAACCAAAGCAACCGGGCAAAGAAAGATCGGAACTGAAGAGGCCATCTTTGTAACTTTGCGTCCAGTTTAACTTGGCTGCGGGGTAGCTGCGGCGTGCCCAGCAAAATCTGTTAAATCAATTAGAGGGGACTGGCGGAAAAAAAGGAGGTGGAGTGAACATTTCGGGGTAAAAGGGAGATGAAGCTGTTCCTGACTACTGAGATACGACAGGAAAAACGGCAGTGTTTTTAGATGGTCGCGTAGTGAAAACAGTATGGTTTGCTAATATTTAGTAACAGCACTTTAGAGTGGAGGATGTATTTAAGGCTTTGAGGGTTGCACGCGGTGGCGAAGGCAGATTATGGAGGAGCAGTGCCAGATATAATGTGGCTGAGACTGCATGGAGCCCTCAGCGGTTGGCCCTATTGAGGGGGGGGGGGGCGGGGGGGGGGTCGCGCAATAATTTGCATCCAGATGTCATGGCCATACAAAATCCCAACGCACCACAAATTCAAGTTTAAACTTAGGCATCATGCAATTCTTCACACCTTAGCTTAATTTATGGATGTAAACTTTTGTAGGTTGCAGAAAGATTAAAGAGTACCACTAGAGGGAGTAAATCAAGTGCTAAGCTTCTACTCCACTGCTTAAACCGGTGTGAGGTTCGAGCCTTTGTTCACTCTGTTTCTCATCAGATCATGTTTTCCAGAGTAAACACAAGTGTATTACAGTACGTGTCAAAGGGGGGAATGATGTCATTGTCCGACTGCTCATTGACAGTGACAAATTGCAGTCATGTGATATGTTCGCAAATATAACCTTTTACTGACACTCGTGTGAAGCAGCAAGGGAGAAATTGACGATGTAAAAAAAGTGTGTGCACAAACACATTTTGGAAAATACCTTTTTAGATTCTTTTTTTCTTTCTTACAAAAGGATTGCCTTGCACAGCTTTGTGGTCCCTAAAGACAATAAGGCTGTCAGGCCAAAACAAACTGTAATCACTCCTTTTTCTGTTTTGTCCTGTATCCAGTTTTTCCACTTGTTTTCTTTGTTCTTTTCTTTACCTTTTCCTCCCACTCAGTTGATGCATGATTGTTCAGTGCTGTGGGTTAATTTCATCAGAGCTAGGTCTCATAAGGCCTGAGCTCTGACTCTGAGTTTCCCCAGTCAGCGGCGGACTTGAAAGACTTCATCAACACACCCCTAATTGTGTCTCTCACAGATCTTCTTTCAGCTTCTCTTTTTCCTCCCACTCTTTAAGACATGCTCAGCTGTACGCCTGCAAATGTTACCATCATTGCTTTTGCACACAGCGAGCAAGCAAGCATGTGAAGCAATTGCACGAGTTGTGAACAGTCTAAGCTCTGCGCTGCTTCCTTGTGTAGGAGTGCAGCAACTGTCCAGAGCAGCCGTCTGGACCAGATGTAAGGGTCATTGACTGGATTGGAAGGGATCAGTATCAGTGTCCCTCTGTCTGTCCCAGTGGAGCTATAGCCTTTATTAATCTTTCCTCCCAAAGCCCACATAAACTACCGTAGGAGGTTGGGGAGGAAGACTAGCAAGATAGCAGTAGGATTCATTAGATATAAAATGATGTCTTGTATTCTTTTTTGCTCTTTTTGTATTCAAAGCAGTCTTTTAGGATCCATGTAAAATCAATAAGAAGATTTTTTTTTTTTTTTTTACAGGGAGACAGTGAGCCATTATTAGTTTTGAAAAATCACCGAAAAATATTCCACTATATGCCAATTTTGTCTCCAATGACTGAAACTGTTGGAGCTAAAAATGCAAAAATTTGGAGGGGTGCTCCATCCAATCATTTAATTTTAACTGATCATGACTTCTCTTTAAGGAACTATTATTAAATAACTTAAAAATAATTCTTCTTACTTTTCTATTGTGATGGTTCATGTGGTGGCACTGCATAACACAGGTCATTCTGTCAAGTTACTTTACTGTAACTGAGGTACTTTGCTAGAACTTACCAGGTACTTTTCTGAAACTTTTTTGGAAACTTTCCCACAGCTTAGAAGTACTTAATACTTATCTGGAACTTATTCTGTACTGTGCTAAAACTTACTGGTCCTTTCTTGGAACTTACCAGGAACTTTACTAAGATTTGTTGGGTGCTTTCTTGGAACTCCTTTAATAGTACCTTACAACTTCCACAGTACCTGGAAGTTGTAAGGTACTGTGGAACTTTCAAGGTAATTTATTGGGATTTACTAGTCACTTGCTTGGAAGTTCACCTTACTTTAGCTGGTGTTGTCCTGAAAATCTTCTAGAAATCAGCTCCAGATTAATCCCAAACTTACAAAGTAAATACAGCAAAACATTCTGAAATGTTGGACAAGTAAACAGCATATGCATAATAAATTTTTTTAACCTGAAAAAGTTAGGTACTAAATGAACTGCCAAATGAGCTCCCTTGCAGCATGACTGCCAACAGGCCCTGATGTACTCAGATACACAGGTGCCTTTTAAATACATTAATTCTTACATTTCTGTTCTACTTGTGACATTATTTTAAGCACCTTTCTGATACTAAAACCAATTAACTTTGTCTCTAGCCTTCTTTACGTAACAACAACTACCACCACAGAAAAGCCTGGGTGAACCCAGATATGTTGTGTTCATGAATGAATAAAATATTGTATTTTTGAGTGACTCAGCACCTGGCTGCTGGTTAGAGTTGGTCAAACTGTAAAATCAGTTTAAATGACCAGCCGATTTCTCGGTGCATCTCTGTTTATATCTTAGCATATCTACAACTCTTGATTTGAAATGAAGACTCTGATATTGTGCATGCTGTTGGTAATTGCAGTAATTGTGCTAAAAAACAATTCATGTGGGTATTTCAGAATAATGTATGAGCAAATACTCCAGCTGGTACCATCCTGGCTTTTGCTTTGAGGCTGCAAGACATTCCTACAGTTAACTGTCCGGATTATGCACACGCTTTGGGAGTGATTATCTGGGGTGAATATGGCTGGCCAACGTGGGCCAACACCCACCACTTATAATTCCCATTTTAGTCTGCTACTGCTGTTTTCCTGCAGAATTTCTTTTTTTTTGTAAAATATTCCTGGTATAAGCAGTGACTTCTTCACTTCCCAGAGAGTGTTGATGTTCAGATCAATGTAGAATATTTTTTTAAAGCTTCACCCTTTTGTGGTCACGCAGCTTTTATGAAGGAATTATTGGACACCTTGATGGATCTCCCCATTGCAGGATGTTTTAAGCAGTTTCATGCTTGATAAATCTCAGTCTATAAATACAGGCGTAGCATATGTAAACATAATTTAGAAGGTAATCTAAATATTTGTAGACCTCATCAAGGGGTAAGACTCTGCATCCATCTAATGAAAGCTGCTTTAAACTTCTGTAGACTTTTCAGAGCACTTATGAGGGTATTTTTTTCTTAATTTTACGATGGTGTGCAAAAACACTGTGTGTGCGTCAAAGCCGGGTCACTGCCATTTGCAAATAATTATTGGTGTTTGTTTTAACTTGCTGGAAGCTCCAGATGGTGACTTTAATTATTTACTGCGGCAAAGCTGAGTGTAAGGTGAGTTTTCGATGGTGTTTTTGAAGCATGGTAGTGAACTATCTGTCCATGTGCCAAACAGGAAGCCAAGTCCAAGGCTCTGGCACGCCTCAAAAACCAAAAACGCACTTCTACATGCAGTTTCTGATAAAAGATTTTGACTAATGAGATTGAGCTGCCATTTAGACATGAAGGATGTTATTTTTATGGGTGTACTCATCTTTTATAGATTGGTTAACTTAAATGCAGTGATTAAGTGGTTATTTTTGTATTTTAAATGGTTGTTTTTCTCCAATTACTGAAGCTGCTACAGGCTAACATTTCTAACGTGTTGAATATAATGTCTGGGAAAACCTCATTAACATCCTAAATATCCCTCTGGATATTGTCGTGTGATGTAGTAGATACTTCACCATGTTCTCACCCAGCAAGAAAAAAAAGGCCATCCTCAAGATAAATATACTTTATGGCTCTGTTCTCAATGTGGTTGAAGCTTGTGTGGATCCTGGACCGAGTTAGATTTCCATTTTCATGCTTTTTTTCAAAGCCTCAGCGATCCTGCTGAAGAGTTCTTTTCTAACATTATATATGTTCTCTTCATGTGGAAAAAAGCTGAAATTCATCAGGAAACATCTTTAATATTGGTTCCGGACTGTAAAAGTGTTAGCGCACTGTCAACCGAGGATTTAGAATCCATGCTGAGGTTTGAAATATGGAAAAAAAGTTTTATTTCTTTCTGTGCTGAAAGAGCTCAGCAAATTTTCCAAGACATTTGAACATGAAATGAAAATAAATTAAAGTGCAAACATTTCTTAAAAAACTTGTGCTTATATACATTTCTCTTCTCTTTCCTTCCAGGTATAACAGAAGCCAGCCATGCCAAAAACAAGTAAAAAAGGGTCTAGACGTAGGGCTCAGGTCGGCAGACTCTGTCTGCTTTCAAGCATTGGCCAACAGAAGCTCCTTTTCTATATTTTAATTATCCTATTTCAATCAACATTTGTTTATGGAGTACTAGAACTCCAGCTGGATGAAGGCCAGCCAGCGGGGACCATTGTTGGTGACATCAGTGCAGGGCTGCCACCTGGTGAAACAGCGACTGTTTACTTCATCTCTGACCATGAGGGCACAGGCGTCGGCAGCGACCTTCACATTGATGAGACCACTGGCATCATTACCACTGCGCGCAGCTTGGACCGAGAGGAGAGGGACCACTACAGCTTCATTGCGGTGACAATGACTGGCACAACCATTCAGGTGTCTATCACCGTCAATGATATCAATGACCATGCACCTGTGTTCCCCAAAAGAAAATCTGTTCTGAAAATCCCAGAACACACAGCAGTTGGGACAAGATTTTCCCTGGATCCTGCCACTGATGCTGACAAGGATCAGCTGACTACCCAAGGTTATACTATTCGCGAGGGCAATGTTGGCCAAACATTTAGACTTGAGACCAAGAGGGGTGCGAACAAGCTTCTCTATCTAGACTTGGTGGTCAATGGACTGCTGGACAGGGAGAAGCGCTCATCGTACACCCTGGTGATAGAGGGCTTTGATGGAGGCTCACCAAGAAGGATAGGATCTATGACTCTGGAAGTGACAGTGACAGACATCAATGACCATGCACCAGTCTTTAATCAGAGCAGATACCATGCAATCATCTCTGAAAGTCTTCCACAAGGGAGTAGCATTTTACAGGTCAGTTCAAGTCTTTTTAGTGTCTTGGCTGGTGACTTAAACTAGGTGGACAGGGCTGCTTCAGTGTTTGACCTTCTTTGTCTTTGCAGGTGTTTGCAACTGATGAAGATGAAGGTGATAATGGTTTGGTCCTTTATGAAATCAACCGTCGCCAGAGTGATCCTGACCGTTACTTTGTCATTGACCTTAAGTCAGGAGTCATCACTCTCAATAAACCACTGGACTTTGAGCTGAAGAGAGTCCATGAGCTGGTGGTCCAGGCCAAAGATAATGCTAGCCAGCCTGAGGTAATTCCCTTACAGCTATCCAATGCATTGAGCATTAGGCACAATGGGCAATTTTTATTGTGGGTAAAAATGCAGATCCATATTGGTGATTATTATTGATGACATTTTATCGTGCTTTTACATCTTCCCAGGTGACCAATGCATTTGTGACAATTCATGTCCGTGACTTCAATGACAACCAGCCTACCATGACCATCATCTTCCTCAGTGAGGATGGCTCCCCGAGAATCTCAGAAGGAGCTCAGCCAGGCCAGTATGTTGCTCGGATTTCTGTCACTGATCCAGACTATGGAGAGTATGCTAATGTCAATGTCTCCCTGGAGGGGGGCGATGGGAAATTTGCTCTAACAACCAAAGACAGCATAATTTACCTGATATATGTGGACCAGATCTTGGACAGAGAGGAGCGGGATTCCTATGATCTCAGGGTGATGGCAACAGACTCAGGCACACCTCCCCTCAGAGCAGAGTCATCTTTCACCATCCAGGTGACGGATGTCAATGACAACCCTCCACTGTTTGACCAGCAGGCCTACAGGCAAACCATTCCTGAGGTGGTCTACCCAGGATCGTTTGTTCTTCAGGTAACGGCCAGGGACAAGGACCAGGGTCCCAATGGAGATGTGCGGTACAGCCTGCTAAAGGGTAAAAACTCTCGCTCTGATTGGTTTTCAATTGATCCAATTACGGGCATAATCACCACAGCGACAGCTCTTGACTTTGAATCAGAGCCAGCCCCCAGTGTAACTGTTGTTGCGATGGATGGTGGTCGGCCGCCACTGTCTTCCACAGTGAAGGTAGATATTGTGCTACAGGACGTTAATGATAACACGCCTGTGTTTTCCAAGAGTTTCTACAATGCTTCAATCAAGGAGAACACCTCAGCTGGAACATGCTTCTTAGAGGTAAGAAAAGCAAGACGTTTTCTTTGACCCCTTGGGCATCTTTGCTACCTTACCTACAAGTTTATGTTTATTCTCACCAGTACAGTATCATCCTACTTATAAAGGTAAAATCCCCTAGCATAAATGTCTCCCTTGTGCTCTTATCTTTTTGTTAAGTTTGCCCTTTCTCTTGCACCATCTTCTTGACATTTATATCTAATACAAAAGCCTGATTTATACATGAATTTAAAGCTGTCTGGAACTCACACTTGTTCATAAAGTAAAACACAATTGCAAAGGTCCAGTTCAAAGGTTGTCTAAGAGAATGCTCTATGTCTAAGGTCTAAATTATTCATTCAGCAGCTATTTTAGGAGGAAAAGATTTATAAAAGGAAGAAAGAAAAGCCATTAAGAAAGACAAGGGAGTGAAACCTTAACTGAATTCCTGAAGCTACTGCTTCAGATTTACTCAGTTCTTGTATGTCCTTTCTCTAACCCCATGGGGTAACCATGGTATCCAGCTGCATATGGTGAACTCTAAGTATCTGTCCTTTATCTTGCTGGAGATTTTCTTGCCTTCCTTTCATCACAATTCCAGCAGCTCATGTATAATAAGAGAACTTCTGTGAGAAATGAAAGCTCAAGTCTGCCTGTTTGTTTCCGGAAAGGTCTTAAAGTTGCATCATGAACTGTTTAGAGTAGACCATCTGTTTGTATAGCTTGGTTTTGCTCCTCTGAGAAGCAAAGGGAAAGGAAATCAAGAATGGGAGTTATTACTGATCCTCAAGGTATTTAAAGAAGCCCTGCTTGTTGCACTGCATTCACATAAAATGTCCTGGTCTACTGATCACACTATTTGAACTAGAAGTGAAGTGGGTTTTTTTCCTTTTTTTCTTACATTCATTTTGGTTGCTTTCACAAATGTTGTCTGTGGAAATCAGTTTACTGGCCTGCTCTGCCAATGCATAGCATACTTGATATCATCTCTGTAGTTGTGATAGCCGGCCTGCTGAATTTTTATAATTCTCTCATAAATCATGTGGTCCCCCAATCTAGCTGTTGCAACAGTTGCAACCATCTATCCCTCCTAGCCAGAAGACATTTTGGCATTAGGTTCTGATGTAATCCTATGCCAGACATTATGGGTGGTTTTTCCAGTAGACTGCAGTATGACTAAGATTTCATGTGCTCATTCCAACACGTTTTTCAGGGTTTCTTTTTTCTTGGCGTGACCAGGCTAGGAGTCTATGAGCAAGAGTTGTGATTTGCAGCATAATGGCAGCTAATGTTAAATTTCTTTTTTCAGTCAGTGGAATATTTGGCTGCTTAGAAGAGACACAGATGCTTACACATGATGTTACAGGCAGTACTACAGCCTAATAAATCTTTTTTTTTCCCCTTTTCCCCCCAAGAACTTTATTATTATTGTTAATTGTATAATTTTGGAGCATTCAATATCCTGTTCTGTCAGTTAAGGACAAATTGAAGATCTGCGTCACCTCAGTTTACTCTTTTGTGGGATGTTATTTGAAATAGGCAATGCTGTTGTGAGCTATTGTCACGTTCCCGGGAGTCAAGACAAATGTGAACTGTTCTCAGAATTGTACCAATATTTATAGAAGATAGCAATCAGTGTTTGGATTTTGAAATTATCATGCTGGCTTGGCTGGCTTGGTCTGGGGTTTGGATGGGTGTATTAAACAGGGTAAGCTAGCCAATGTTTAATATCTAAGCAAGGAAATGTGTTATCAAAAAAATGTATGGGTTGTGCTGCTCTTGTTTTGATTATGGTTCGGTTCCAGGTTTTCCTATGGTTTTTCTTCCTTTTTTTTTGTTCCATTGCTGTTTCTCTTAATATCTTTCTCAGTACATCTCTTTTTTTATTCCTTCTCATTCTTTGCTCAGGCATACTCACTTCCACTCTGTGCATAGGAAGTGTCTTATCAGTTTGGCCACTCCAGTAATCTTTAATGTGCCGGACTGTTTATGCAGCCACAACACAAAGGGGCTATTTATTTTTTGGTTTCCTTGCTTTCCTTTCCCTTTGGTTCCTCCAAGTATTTCCCAGGCATGAGAGGTTATAGAGGCTGTTAGTGTGTATAGGAAACATATTCTTAATGGCCACTTCCATAATCTGAGGTGTTAAAGGGCATGAGAACAACCAGAATTTGGAGATTGGAATGAAAAGTGACATTCTTTAGAAAGTTGCATGTTTATTGTATTTACATGGCGGTGGGAATAGTTAGACATTTCATAATTCAGTTCAGGTGTGATTTAGAGCGCTTCAAGATGATTATAGAAGGATTATAAGTGCATCGTGATGCAATCCTCCACCTTCTCCCTGCGTAGCTACTTGGCGTCCTTTAAGCTAACTGATTTACTCTTCTTATCTTTAAATAGTGGTACGAAATAATTTGCAGCTTTATTGTTTTACTTTAAAAAGGTTTGCTCTCATAAAATAAATCACAGGTGCCATTGGTGTCACAACACCATTTGTGGATTTCAAATTATTTTGAACAAAAAGTAAATACAGAGAGAGAGACAGACAGACAGAACTCTGTTGGGGAGGAAATGCACCACCATCAGACTTCACTTTATGAGTTGCATGCTAGATGAAAGTATAATGGAAGAAAACGGAAAATGATGTCTTGTGCAATAAACAAGAAGGTAAAATCAAAAGAGCCACGTTATTGGAAATTAAGCATGCAAAATCAAAGTGAACAGCTCTAATGAAAGCATATGTGCAGGTGCATATATGTCGCACATCTGTCTGCGTGTACTTGTGTACACTCCTGAGGCCAAGATATCACTTTCAGCAGGTGATGCGTCTCCCCTGTGATGTTCAGCATGTGGTTTTCAGGTCAGGCCTGTTAAACGGCACTCAATCACTCAGACAGACACACAGATGTGCTCATTTGGGAGCACATCTGAGAGAGGGATTTTTGCACGTTAAAGCTGCTGTAGAATGTCACCACGGCAGTTCAGATGTTTCACAACGTATGTTAGGAAAATGCAGTTCCAATGGTTGAAATGTGAGTGGTCATAAGCAATAAGAAACAAATGAGTCAGGGATTATCATCATGTGGTTTTGGATGATGCAACTTTCTGAATGGCCAAGAGTGAATAAAGCTCTGGTCAGCATTAGAAACCTGCCTACAAAGATTTGACAGCCATTTGCAATGGATTACAAATGTTTTGGAGGCTACAAAATATTTTGCTGACATTCTAAGTACAGATTGCACAACATCTGCATTTTCAATGTGAACGTTCTTCTTGTGGACTGTGACTCTCTAGAACAAGGCCGAGGTATCTGTGTAACAAAATTATGTGTAATTGAACCATATTTCAGTGACCACATACAATGTTTTCTTTTATTTGCAAAATGGAAAAGAAAAGCGATTTCAGCTGTGCTCAAATGTTCTGAGAATGGTGGAAGAAAACAAGTAAATCAAACATATGGAAGTGATTAGAAACTTAGATAAAGTGTAAAGTTATTCATACCTCTTACGCTTCATACATTTTGTGACATTATTTACACAATCTTCCATGTATCTATGGGAATTTTATTTGAAAATGTAACACAGAGTAGTGACTATTTGTAAAGCAGTAGGAAAAGGTTTCCACGATTTTCAACATTTTTACAAACCAATATATGAGAAGTGTGTTGTGCATTTGTACTCAGACTCCATGAGTGAACTCTTTGAACTATCACCATTTGATCCGATTGAAGACACAAGTCTGTTGAAGTATTTCAATATCAGCTTAGCATACCTATTCACCGAGCTATTTTTATTTTCTTTACAAAACAGCTCAGACTCAATTGGAGAGGATAGAAAGCATCTGTGAACATAAATGTTCAAGTTGACATGCAATTTTAGTTTTTTTCCACACAAAGGATTTAAAAATAAATTTAGGTCTCTCCAAGTCAGAGCAACTTATTCCATGTTTGCTGTGTGACCTACAGGGCTTTTGGTCAAGCACTTCTAATGGTTTTCTTTAAATAATGGCTTCTTTTCACTCTTTCATGAAAGTCATATTTGTAGATAAAGTTGAGTTTGAATTACAGAAGAAATCTTATTCTGATAACCCCTGAAAGCCATGGGTTTTATTAGATTTTATGTAATTCTATCAGACAAGCATGTCACGCCTCAGATTTTTATGTGTAAAATTTTTTTTTGATTTTTTTAAAATAATTTTTGACAAGTATCTCAGTCTTGTTTTCTTTTGAGAAAACCACTTTTTACATGCACTAATACCATCTATACTGCCTCATCTTTTATCAGTCTTTGCTGTAGTTAAATCAAGTACATCTTTGCAGTACAAGTTTGCAATACATGCACGTACCCTTACATCTTTATTCTATTCTATTTGTAAAGATACACCAAAAGAACTGAGTGGACCCTAATGGGAACATTTTGATTCCAGGTGATTAATATTCTTTTTATTTTGTTTCCTAAATTGTGCCCAGTGAGAAAATTTGCTGATGTAAGTCTAAAAAAGCAGCAGAAGGTATTGAACAAGAGCATATGTGCATATGTGCTCGGTGTGAAGATGAAGGAAACAGAGCTTACGCACAGGAGAGAGAAAAATTTCTTTTGCCAGGTGGTGTTAGTCCTTCTGAATCTCCCACAAAACCACTTAGACAAACACAACACCCTGTTCTGTCAGAGCAATCTGCTCTTTTGGCGTGACAGCCATATTCAAGAACCATTTGCCTGAAGTCTCTGTAGCCCCCGTATAATGAAATACTAATGATACTTAAAACAAACACACATATGCTCTTGAGACTAATTGCATTTGTTAAACCCATATCAATGGAGCGGGAGACGTATGGTGATGCATTGCGAGCAGAGAGGTTATTCATCTCTAGCTTCCTGTAAGACTCAACTAGTCTCCTGCTGGGGTCGTGTGGAATCTGGGCCCCTCTCTTTGGAAACCAGAGCCAGAACAAACCACAGTTTGCACTTGGAGTTTAGACAGTCTGTCGAAGCCCAGAGTCACAAAACACCCACTTTGGATTTTATTAGGCTTAAAAATGTGTTGGGAGATAAAATTTATTGTCCAGTCGATGCTTCCAGTCCTGCTTGCTTTTGCGAACTGCCAGTTGGTCAATAAAGAGTCGCCATGCTTTGTTTAAGCTTTATCTTTTGTGTGTTTTGATTTATCTGTTAGCATCTCCTCCCTTGGGTCAAGAGCTAAGCGAAGACAGGTTGTGGTTTGCCGTGATCCCTGGAACCAAATGTGTCAGTAGGATCTAACAGGTGATAAATGTTAACAAATGGCAGGGTTCACACACAAAGGGACACCACTGTGATAGAAAATTTGGTGAATCATTTCATGCTGCTAACAGCTGGCTCTGTTCTGACATGCTTTGGTCTCTGTGGTACACATATTGTCAATTTACCCGACTCGCTCTCACCAACTCACACGTCTCCTAGGTCCGGGCTATGTTGACAGGATGTGTGTGACAAGGGATCAAGACAGTGTGTCTGCTATGTGAGCTATTCTCATAACATCCATCATCACTCAGTGTGAATTCATCACCTGTTTGCTACTGGAGACTCAGATCCCAGAGAGAAAATCCATTACGGCTTGGCTGTGCCTGTGAAATTTACAGATAATGAGCGAGGCTTTAACTTCAAAAGCTGAAGTAATATCGGTCCTTAAAACATACTTAGACATCCCTATAAATGTTAAGCCCGGACTTTGAGGTTTCCCTGTATAGAAGCCCAGATTTATTGATGACTCAATTATGGTTGTCAGGTGTTTGGCTGTTTTCATTATTCAGTTTGTTTTGAGCAAGACGGTTAAAAAGATGCCAATATAATAGTTTTGTTTAATGCAGCAGCTATTTTGTCAGTTTTACCTTTTGAATTTTTAATCCAAATAATCTTTACATTTAAAAGACCTCCAACCTTCTGGGATATGCCAGTTGGTCTAACATGGGCAAAACTGATCTTCTGTGGTTACAGTGGGCTTTCTTCATAAGTTAAGACTTTGCTCTGAGGTTAAAAAATCCACGTTGCAGACAGTTTCCATAATGACCTTTGCCTCAGCAAAGATCCGTTTTAAATAAAGCAGTGCACTTTGAATTATGCTGTAATGTTACCGCAATACTACTGTTGTACTTTAAACACTTTTTACAATTACTGGTTGTTCTCATACCCACTCAGACCGGGATCTACTCAGAGTAACCTAAAGGCGAAAGCACACAACATTCTTTTTCCAGTGCAGAGACTGGTAAATAGTCCAGATTTTCCACTGATCTTGAAAAATATCTCTCTGTTAGAATAATTTCAGTGGTAATTGACTTCAAATGTTGAACTCTTATCAAACAGCTTTCCTTTTGCATGGAACATTTTTCAGCTCTTTTGTGGAAATGCTTTCAAAAGCAGTACTTTAGTTCCATATCACAAGTTGTTGGGATATGCCATGTTTCAAACCTATCAGTGTTCATTCATGTGTGACCTGACTTGCCGTTGCCTCTGTAGAGGGGATGGCCTTATGCCTCATTAAGCACAATACTCTGTACCATATGGTAGTAGGAGCTTTCCTTCTTTCGCTGCCTTTTTCTCTCTATTTCTCCGTTTTTAACTCCCTTCTCTTTCATTTATTCATCTCGCCTGTTATGGATTATTTCTCTCTGTTCGTCTTTTCATCCACTCACCCCTTCAGCTCATGTCTCACGGGCTTTTATTCTGATAGTTCCTTTGTCAAAAATATTTCTTTCTTTGTACTCACCTACATGTTGTTTTTGCTTTTTGATTCATGTCCTCCTATAAGTACTGCTTTGTCATTACTTTTTGAACTCAGTTAAACTCTGGATGTCACTTTTGAGGAAATAGTAAAAGCATAGTAAAACAGAAATGTAATAAAATTCGCATTTTGTAGAATTAATGATGTTTTCCCAAAATGAACCAGCAAATTGAAAACAATCATCAGACCAAATTCATGGTTTGCCACCCACTAGACTCAGCCTCAATTCCTGGCAAATGTAAAATTAGTCATTTGTATCCGTCTGGGAAGGCCTGTTGTAGTATTCTGCAGACGACCATGCGGCTGCCCAGATTTTGTGACTGTGTGCCATAATAGGACCCAGTATGTCGAAACCTAGTGACAGTTTTAACAAATATGTAATAAACCTATTGTTTATGAAAGTTCTGTACTGCAGCTTTAATCCAGTCCAGTTTTCTAACATTGACAGTGCTTTAAACATAGCCGTTGAAGACAAAAAGCATAATACATTTGCAAAAAGTAAAGCATTTTTGTTGTTGTGGTTGTTTGCCTCTATAGTGTGAGAACATGTTCAGCCAGAGCAAAAGATAGTGATATCAATTTGTGAAACACCACATTGCAAAACGACTGCAGTCACTAGAATTTGAACAGAGAGCACACACTTGTCATAATAAACATATTTTCTGTATTTTTCTTCCTGCACATCTCTGTACACCAGCTTCCCTGCTCTGTTTTTTGTTTTTGCCTCTTTAGCACTCACTTTCTCTGAGTCAGTACTTAATCACCGTCTAGCTGCTTGTTGGTTAAATCATCTATTTTCCCTGTTCTCTGCAGCCTGAGAATAGAAGGAACGTCAGCCATATTTAAAAAATGGAAAGTCAGCCATACAAAAAGGTCATAGTCTGACTGCAGTAGAAGAGCAGGCGAGCCCAAGGTTCTCTGCAGTTCATTAGGTCTTACTGATCTAATTTTCCGTCACACCAAGTTAAGTTTCTGTAAATTAGCATGCTTCCTCTGTTTGTCCATGTCGCATTTGCTTTTGGAACAGGTTCTGCAGTTTGGAGCAGCAGGTGGTCGGTCATTAAAGAGTGAAGTGAGGTACGAGTGCTTTCTTCCCAGTGTATCAGTTTCTGTCATTGAGAGATTTCAGATGAGAAGTTGGTGGGGGTCAAGAACAGTGTTTTTCACAGTGTGACAGAACAAATGAATTTTTAAAATCAAGTGGATATTTGTGTGTATGAAAGTGTGTTCTACCAATAACTGGCACCAGTTAAACACAAGCAGTGCTTGTTAGTGTCCCAGCTTTTTTTTTTTACTCTTCTTCAAAAGGGTCAAAGACAGTTCAGATATAGGTTCTAGTTTTCTCTTCTTAATCTTTGAGCGTCAGTCAGACCTTTGGTTTCCCACCCCTAGTTTTTGTAAAAACATTGACCTGCCAATAGACATTTTAGCACAGTCCAATTCATCTTTAAGAAGTATATTAAAAAGAACATATACGTCCATTAAACTATTGCTTTCTGGGATTTCTGCCATGAGCAGTCAGTAATTCTTTACATCAGGAGTAGTGCAAATGCAAGTTGTTGGGGAGGCCAGTCACTGTAAAACACATTATTATTAATATTTTAAAACAAACAAGAAATGATAGTTTGAGTTTTAAACTGAATTTAATAGCTCACATTAGCGATTAATGTGGACAGTCTGGTAAGAGTGACAACATATCGGTCTCTTTTTTTTGTTAGAGAAAATAGATCCTTACCATAAAGTCCCAAATGGTCATCAGGATTTCCAACCCCATCTTGTTTTGCAGTAGTCTTTTCATGTTTAAAAGCTCTCACAGCCTGAATGAACTGCAAATATGTTGCAGGCTGTCTTAGAAATCCTTTTTAGTTTTTCAGATTTCTGTGCTTCCTTTGACTTCATTCTTATACCCCTCAATGGCACTAAGCTGTTCTTCTCACCGTGACAAGCTTCTGCACAGATGACTATTGGTCAAATTGGTGTCCAGATAATGGTGCATTTACTGACATGTAAACAAGTGGAATAGGGAATTTTTGATTTTCAAATCAAGTTCAAATTTTCCCATTTGTCTTCTGTGACTTCCTCCTCAGCAACTTAAACATATATGGATGTTGAAAGGTGAGGAAAAGGGAGTAATATTCCAGATCAGTCATGTCTCACTGGTGCTAAAAGACACAGCGTTAAATAAATCTGATGTCTCATTCAGCTTCGTCTGTTTGACATCACAGAGATGGCAGAGAGCAATGAAGGATATTTTCTAGACAAAGTGATCCATGTCACGCCTCTTGCTCTCTATGCGTCTCCCAGATGCACATCTGTCATGCGTACACCTCAGACTGTCTTTTCTTCAGAATTTGGCTTTTATGAGAACAGTTCCCCCCACAAGATGCTTATTTATGGTTCCAGTTAGTGAAAATTTCCACTTGCCTGTAGTGGAATATTTCACAAGAAATCTTTTCCAACCTCTCACCTGGTCTCGCTAGCCTTCACTGCTGCTTTTCTATTCGTTTTCTCTTTTTTTTTCTGCAAGTCCATTTAGCTCCTTGGCTGTCCAAGCACTAAAAAACTGGCACTTCCACATACATTTCATGGCATATTTCATGGCATATTAGTATTTCTATTTATTATTAAATGTGAGTACAAAGGTTAACTGCAGCACAGGACGAAACCAGTGCACAGGCTTTAAGAGTCAAAACCACATAAAATAGGAAGCTTATTTCCACTGGCGGCCCTCATGCATGCAACTGTGGTTGTAGGCAGCTGTGTCAGACAGGGATGGAAGTGCAACAGGAGTGGAAATAATTTTCCTGTTAACATGGCCACACGGTTGACTCTGTTTCAATTCACTGTGAAAATCTTCAATTGACTTGAATGAATAAAAGACAGACGACAACAAATACTATTTGTCCCCAGTGGCAGAATATTAATTAAAAACATTTTAATTAAAATTGTTTAATTAGAAACAAGTTTTAATCTGACATATTTCTTATAATTTTGACAAATTTTAGGAGAAATTGTTTATATTTTTTTAAAACTTGAAATATATTTCAGAGGTCATAGAAGGGTATCGTTTGATTATTTATCTAAAGCATGTACTAATTTTTCTTCGAACTGCATTTGATCCATTTCATGGTGGTCTTTCTCCTAATTTCAAGCAGCCTTAGTCGTCATTAACAGGAAATAATTTTTCATACCCCCACCACCTTACAGTATTCCCTTACTGCCATCCACACAGGGTCTAGCTCTTACAAGCCGTATGACAGGATTCAGATCACACATCACATGTTTTTATTGGAGCTGCAAAAGGACTCCGGGATGAATCTCTCTGACATGAAACAGTAGTTGCAATGTGACATTTTAACTTCGCACTGATTACATTTACAGCCTTCTGGCGTGGCTGAGGTGTTGGCCGGGGAAAGGTAAATCCTCTCATTTATCCTCATTCTCGGTCTTGCTGCTGTATGTGATTTAACTTTTTGAGTAAGGATGTGTCAGATTTAATGTCAATTTAGGAGAACCAACATTTTTCTGAGCATGCGGCCCATTTTCAACTCGGTGGTTTTGGAACGGCTTCACTGTGGCCAAACACGCCCTGAGTGCACTGTGCAGTTTAGGAACCTCTTTATACTACTTGGAATAAATCTCTTGGCTTTGAAATAACATGTCAGTTGTAGAGAATTTAGCATTTAAAAACAATCAGAAATGCTGAAATAGTTGCTAAAAGATGATTGTGACTGTGTTCCTGTTGAAATAATTAAAAGAAATGACAGTAGGAAAAGCTGCATGCACCAACCCTCATTAGTTGTATTTCTCTGGAGTTTAATGTTTTCACATCCTGGCTCAGCAGTGTGGTTTCTTCAGCGTCTACTATGGGAACAGTTGGAAGTTGGAAAGCTGCAAAGGAATGTCTATTGTATAAGTAATTAGTTTTTTTTTAAAGAGTGGAAAGCATTATTTTTTACTACAAGCTGTGTGAGTTTCCGACTATGTACATGTCAAAAATACAATTTCCAAAAGACCTACTTAAAATTATAGATCAGAGATTTATGTTGTCTCTTTTAAAACAAAGACAACCCCAACCCTGGGTTCTAATATTATCCAGTTGGCATAACTAGCGGTGTTAACATTACAAAATAGAAACTCCACTGCCCAAGTGTTTGCCCTCCAAAATTCAGGTCCTTCCAATAAGTCTCTGATTTCCAAAAGGCTGCCAGCATTTCTGAATCCATCATGTTCCATGACAGATGTTTGAAAGCTAAAATGACCAAATCAAATCTGCTGTAATAACTTCCATACTGAAGAGTTTTGTTGTCAGCATACCTGGTAAATATTACAAAGCTGTGTTCACCAACAGACTAACATTTTGAACTTTCAATTGGCTGGTGTGCAATCAAGGTCAGTAACGGGGGAAAAAAAAGTAGATTACTGTCAACAGCAGATTTTTTGATTTCTTCAAATAACACTAGGGATTTTGAGCTAACATCTGCAGGTGAGCCTTGCATTGAAATTTTATTTCTCCTGTATTTATTGCATGACCGATTGTCTCTGCTAATGGACTGACTGAGTGATCCAGTCTTCCGTTGTGTCTATATTAGTTGCAGACATTTGTGTATCGGCTAGCATCCCTGTCTCTTGGGAAAGATCAATTTAGAATCCTGGAAGGAATTTCTGAGTCGGTCAAGTGCTGTTCACACAAATAAACACACATTCCTCATGTACAAACATTTATGTAGACTCGTGCTTCCACACAAACACTGGGACACGTGCATGCTAGTTGACACCCACACCACTGGCTGACTGTACGGGGTATTTTGTGCACAACTCCAGGGGACAATTACAGAGGAGCTGCTTGATTGCAAGGATCTCAGTGTACCAGAACTGCTTCTCTCATGCCGGATGTGAGGACTAATGCAAATCTATCGAAGGGTATTTTCTCTTCTTTGGAGCCTTTGTATCTTATCTGAAGGATTATTCTTTCAAGTCATGCAGATGTAGAAAGTGAGATCACAGGAAGTGCAGAACAGATGATATGCTGTAGTCTGCAATTGATATATACTTTCTATTCTAACAAAATGATCCAGTCTGATATTAGATTGCAGTATGAGTCCTTGAAGCTATAAGATAAACAATTAAAATGAAGTGGATTCCAAATATTATGTACATAAGCATAGATTACTAAAAAAAACTGAGAAAAGTATTTTTGTATAAAACAGGTTTTACATCTATATTACTTTATATGTTCTCATTTTAAAATAAATCTGTCCTTTCTCAAATGTTACACAAACATACACACATGCATCATAGGTAGTTTTCGCTTTTGGCAACACAAGCACCTACACCGGATTTGCTAGCTGGTTTTGGCAAGAAGACCACCGTCGACTGCAGGTGAGGGAATCATTAACTCCAGTTCTGCTTTAGCTGCACCATCAGCACCCACCTCTTTTGTTTTGGCTCTCATTGCATCAGTCTGTAGGAATTCTTGTGCATTCTGCTGCGGATACATGTGCTTGAGCAACAGCCTCGCATGGTGGCAAAATGTGAAGGTTTTAGTTCAATAGGCAGAAAATGGTCACAACAAGTTTAGTGAAAATTTATTGCCGTGCAGTTCGCATTGATGATTTATTTATTAGTTTAAAAAGCTATGAGTTAAGCAACATCCAGCTCTGTTAAATGGAAGGGAAACCGTTTTTTCCATATCTGATTCACCTATCATCAAAACCTGGTAACTAATTAGAAAAAAAAAACATGCATTAAAGCTCAGAAAGATTTTCTACCCAGTTTTATTTTTTATTATTTTTTTTTATTCTAATTTCCATTTGTAAACTATAATCAACAGAATCCAAAATTTGTATTGTAGTCTTTCTAACATTTATTTAAATTAGGAGAGGCGATGCCACACATTGTGTCTGGAGTGAGAATTAGTGTAAAACAGGGTTTTACTATTATTAATAAAAAGAAAGAAAACTAATTAAAATTTTAGCATTCTAAGTGTTATTTGGCCTCACCATTATATTGTAGAAATTGCTGCAGCAAACATACGTGTGTACATCTGTGCATATTTACTCTTAATCTTGATTATAAATACCTAGCTTTGTTTGGAAGTAAACTCTAAATTTAAAGCTATTTGATAATTTTATGGTGTTAAAATGGTGTAAAAATACACAAGTTACTAAGAAAGGGTTTGGACTATGGGTCACAAAACATGAGAAAAAGGGAGCTAAAAAATATCCTACTTTTCATAGTTCCTACACGATCAAATGAAATACTAATTGATTCTTCAGACAACAAAGACAATGGGGTCTGTGAGCGAATAAGTGCTACAGTGCTGAGTATTAACTGATAGACCTGATTTGTTCAAATGCATTACAAAGCCACAATGAAACTACCTTATGATTAAATAATGCCTGCGTTTTTTTCAGCTTAACCTCAGTATTTCACAATAAATCTGTGAAGGTGGCTTGATAAGGGATTGACTTGTCATACAGAGGTAAAAGAGTCTGGAAAGATTTCAACTCAGCAGATTTTAGACAGCATCGAAAGGCTGATGAAAGGCATGGCTGGTGTGAAAAAAGGATGAAGGCAAGAGGGAGCGGCGATGCTGACGGTTACCATGCCAATGAGAGACGTGGAGGGAGGAGAGGGGGAGGTGGTGCAAAGCCAATTCATCACCGCTTCGCGTTTGTGTAAGTGTGTGTGAGTTTGTGTGCCTGACTTCACCTCTATCTGTCTGAGTGTGCCCTTGAAACAGGCTGGCTCTTTTTTTCACACCTTTCTTGCACACACACTGTTGAGAATAATGGATAAATACATAAATAAATTGAAAAAGTGGAACATTGCACTGGGGAATTGCATAGTCCTCAAAGCAATGGGCAATGCTTGTACAAATTCGTAGTGGGCTTTTCGGGCTTACAAGGTGTTTAGCACTGCTGATTTTTTTTTTTTTTTTACAAAGAAAAGATCTGTCTGGTTCATGTTTGAGCAAGTTGTCTCCCTTTGCTTTTCAAAATGAAATCTATAACTGTGATGGATGACATGCAATTGATAAGTTCATAATGGCAGCACTGAGGGAACACCATCTGTCTTTGTGAATTAGAACCAGAGGAGTGGGGATAGAAGTGTGTGCGCATCGCATGCAGGGCGCAATCTTCCACCATGGCGTATTTTTTATGGGTGTCAGAGGGAGAGTAGGGTCATGTTTTTGCGAGTGGGCTCAGAAAGAAGCAGACAGACACTCCTTGCATGAACACATACCCACGTGAAGGATGATCGCCGTTACTCCATGTAGATAGCGGGTGTACGTGCGCAGTGGGGGGATAAGTGTGATGGTTTTCAAACGGTTGCAGCCATCGTTCAGTGGTAACCATGGAAACGAGACTCTCAGGACCACAGGGAAGCAAAAAAAAAAGAGAGAGAGGAGGGAGGCGGTGGGGGAAAAAAAGGGGAGATAGAGGGAATTACACAGGACCAGGCTTGTTGTCATTATTCTCTGATAAGCACACTGATGGAATTGTTTGGCCTTGTCTAAACAAAGTAGCCAAATAAATACATTATTGCAAATTATATCTAAAAAAAAAAAAAGTAAATTACATAGAAACCCACACAATTTGAATTAATGCTTTATGGGTCATATGTAGCATACATAAAGATGTGCTTGCTTCTTGGCTTCAAGCCTATAAATGCTTACAATTACATGCAGCTGTTCGAAGAATAGCAATTTTCTGTGATTTAGAAAAACGGTTGCATTCCTAACGCCAAAATTTGTTCATATACTTCCTTAAAAATCAGGCTTTAACTCTGCATAAGTTGTCTATGTTGTATAAAGGATGATGGGATGATGTGTTTTGTTTGGATGTGTGCAAGCTTTTGTGGCATAATTTCATGCAGACTCTGAAAATGGATGCGTCTGCATGATTAAGATCTCGATGTGCTTTTTTTTTTGTTTTTTTTCAACAGTATCTGAAGTGTGGCATAATGTGAGGTAAATCATACCCCACCAGCTGCATAAGAACGCTGTGAGTCGAATTTATTTGCAGCACCTTTAAAATTCTGTGGTCTACGGCAGCTTTGGGGTAAACTGAGGTAATGGCTTATTCCCACAACTGTAAATATGCTGTACTTGAACCAATTTGGCTGGCACAGCAGCAGCCCTGTGGTTTCAATTAGTGGAAAAGTCAATTCACGTTTAGAATTATTGCGTCTTTCTTTATTGTTGTTCTTATGTGAAGTAAAGATGCACATAAATCTGTAGCTAATTTTTGGCCCCTGTTTTTATGAAGTTGTTACCTGTTGATAATAATTAGTACTGATTCCAATCTCTCAGTAAGATCTACATTCAGCAGCACTGACAATATATTTACCAAGCCATTCTGCTATGACGTGTCTTTAATCATGTAAACTAGGACCATAGTTTTAATAATGAATACTGAAACACAAACAAAACAATAAAACTAAAAGAAAGACAAAAAGATAAGGGTATCAGCAAAAAAAATAAATAAAAAAAAAATAAAAAAAGATCACAAGACTAAATTTTGGTTCTCCATGTAAGAATAATTTATAAACGCATAGGGATTTCTCTGTGTGGATTTCTACGTGTGGCTCTGCTCTAAAGCGGCAATTCAGCTTGATTTTAGCTTTTTATCTTAAGCACTTCCACATCTGGGTGTTTCAGTTAGCATAAAAAAAATGTCCTTAAAGACACACACATGCTTGCAATATCCTCAGCTTTCACCGTGGCTCCGAATGACACCCTTTGTTTTCATGATTGTCAAATTAAACATGTCTCCTTTTAAATGGGACATACACGGGCCAGCTGCCAGCTCATCTAGTATGAGAAGAGAGGGTAGCCTTCATTCATTAACCAAACAGCCCCCCTCTCCCCCGCCCCTTCTCCCTGGAACTGCTTGGAATCGTTTGAAAAATCTTTTATATTCACACACATATGTGCATCCTCACACACGAGGAGAGAATGAGGGAAATGTCCCTGCAATCTTTTGTGTCACAGAGTAGGGTTAGATTGATGACCTCCCCCCCATCTGGTAACAATCACCTCACAGACTGCCCCAATATCTAGCTTGTGTGTGTGTGTGTGTGTATGTGTGTGTGTGTGTGTGTTCAAACTGGAGTAGTAAACCTATTCATGTCAGTTTATGGGACTTGGCTTTCCATGTGTTCATAGATGTGTTTATATGCCTTCATAATCCCAGAGTGACACTGAAAAGTCATTTCTATTACTGTCGTTTCTGCAAAATGCAAAAGCTGGAGACCACAGCGAGGACTGGACGCTCTCTTTTATTCTCTGGATAATTAATCATTTGAATTTCTTTTCACAGCAGACCACGGATTCTTTATCCAGTCCCAATCTTTTGACATGCACTTTAGTCCTGTCTTCCTGCAGCTGTCCCTGTTTAAGCAGTCGAATGGGAGTGACCATCATAGGGTTAATCAGGCTACCCGATGCTCTACAACGCACACCACACCTATGTTTTGTAAAGGAAGGAATATTTAGCTTAATTGATGCCTGCTCCCCATCCCACAGCGCATAACCTACATGGTTACTGCTCAGAATTCAGAACTTTCTTAAAAAATAGTTGAGTTTTCCCTTATCTTTATTTATAACATAACATCTTTTTGATCTCTTTTTTTATTTTCACTTACATTTTTAGGCATTCAATATTATCCCCAATATAGTTCAGCCTCTGCATGTTAAAATAAAGTGTTCTGGGCTTTTTTTCTCTGCTCGCTATTTCATTTGTGTGATTTAAAGGATTGCACTGAGGTTGTCATCTTCACAAGGTCAGATCTGATGAATAGAAGAGATTCTGGCACAACTCTCCGGGTGTCTGAGATTGCATGCATGGGTGCAAATTTGTCTCTTTTTTTCCCCTCTTTTTCTGGACTCGCTTCACAATGATACACACCAGAAAGCATTTGGCTAAAATTCTAAATCAGATATACCGAGTCACCAGGGTAGGAGATAAAATGATACAAGGGCCATTTAAGGATCAGTGCAAGAAGATGTACCGAATCTGTTTCCACATCTGTTAAGGGTTTTAAGTATTTAATTACAAAGTAAAAAAAGGCAGTACAAAAAGAAAAAAACAGACAATGAAATGACTAGTACAGACACACATGTGGTGTCGGAGGAAAAACTCATGGTCAGCTTTTGTTCTAGATTTCACAGTCTCTCTGATCCAATATTCTACGTATATGAGGTTAACGCGGTGCTGGTGGTCTACATGGTCAGTGTGCAAGCTAGCGCGCTGAGTGTTCCATTAATCCCACTTTGTTGCATATTGCACACTTCAGCACACATGTGCACATGTGCATGCACACACACGCACAATCACACAAGTACAAGCTGGACGCAAACGTAGTTTGACAGCCAAGATAACAGAGGGCTGTGACAATTAGACAGTTAATAAATCCATCACTTTGTCATTTTGTGTGAATGCTTTCACTTTATATTCACCGTCCTGTCAACATCTGTACACTTATTTAAACAAGTGTGAGGTTCATAAGAACAGTCCTGTACGATCGTATGCTTTGGGACTCCCTATTGGCCTCGTTTCTCACAAAAAAAAAAAAAAAACACACTTTGCTCACTAGAACTCCATTTAGTTTTTGGCAGTTTCATTCAGTCTCTTTCTAGCATAGGAATTATACTGATGGAGAACATCCCTGTACACTTTTGAACTCTGAGTCAGAGATGAAGATCAGAAAATGGTAAAGGTGCCTCTTTTTGCAAGTTATTAACAAAGCCATCAACAATGGATCGACTAGATCGCTTTCCAACTTTCACAAAGGAAGGTGCAGGATTTTCTCCAAAAGTTCAGACAATCTTTCGGCACAAAATATGCTGTTCGTCTGCGTGTCGGTAAGAACCCATACAACTGCTTCCAAAGGGTTCCATAAAAAATGAAACATAGAGCGAGGGGCAAATGTTCCTGGAGTTCCCACTTATGGAAAAGCTGGCCCCATAAAACTTTCTTCAGTCTTCACTTAGTTGTGTGTGCATCATTTAAGAAAATTAAATCGCTGCTGTTTTGCTTTTATGTAACAAAATTGCACAGCATTGGTTCATAATGAAAAGTGGCGTTTTTGTGTCACTTTTTTTCATGACATTGCTATGTGATGAGATTATTTGGCTTATAAAAGTGGGAAAAAAAACATCAACTTTGAAAGTCTTACAACTAATGGGAATGACTAAGGAATACCATAGTGTATAATGTCTCTTCAGCAAATTATACCGTTTTACCATTTGAGCTCATAAAAGCCAAAATACTGAACATATAAACAAATTGAATGTGGGCCTAAAAGGATAAGCGATCACATCAAATACGTTTTGTAATTTATTTTTCTACTCCTGCCTGTGTTAGGGTTAAGATAAGCTTGAAACATAAAAATATAAAACCTGCTTTTTCCATCAGTGTCCCCCTCCTTTTGAAGCCAACAGAGGCTGAGGGATTGAATTCATACCAAGTCAGGGTTTGTGCAAAGCTGGGCAAAACAGAATGCTTGTGTCAGATGTGCTAGGATTTCTCAGGTGTGAGAAACAAAGGTACATTTACATCTTAAAACCTCGGGCCGAATTACAGTTGACAGGTCCATCCGTGAGTCTCAGCTGCAACTTCCATCATATTTAGGTTGGGCAAGCGAGAACTTACTCTTCTATATGTGAACAGAAGCATGCAAAAGAATGCTGAGCAAATCTTTGACTGACATGCAGGAGTAGATGGGCCAACCAAAATAAATAAAAAAC
Source organism: Poecilia formosa (assembly GCF_000485575.1). Lineage (NCBI taxonomy): Eukaryota > Metazoa > Chordata > Actinopteri > Cyprinodontiformes > Poeciliidae > Poecilia > Poecilia formosa. Next base: position 3,546,099 of record NW_006799942.1, on the reverse strand, counting down.
CTGCATAATTCCTCTTTGTGACAGAAAGTGCACGATGAAAGATGGATGCAGAGTTTGCTTGACATGTTCTTGGACAATGGAGAGCACTGTTTTTGGCATTTGTCTAATGTTTAATATGTGGTGCTCGAGAACAAAACAGAAGAAACAAAATTATTTTTATTTGCAGTTGGTCCATTAAGAAAAACAAAGCAATTTGAGATCTCCAAATATAAATGTATTTCCTTCAACCTACTAAAAGTCTTTCTGAATTATAACAAGGGAGAGAAGTACTTTTCCTAAATCTCTGGCCATTTTGGGATTATCTTTCAAATGCACTGTTTTAAAGATAAAATTAGATTTTATTTCACCCTTGACCTCAATGACGGTCAACACCACAAACTTTCGTACCTTACAATTAAACTATTTTGAACACAGAAATCCTGAGGTAAATTCAGCATTCATCCGTCCATCCATGCGAAAAGCAAAGGCAGAAATTTTAATTCTAAAATAAACTGTTTTTCCTGATTAAAAACAACAAAAAAACAACCCAATTTTGGTTTAAAAGTTAAAATTTGCTCTAAAAGTAAAACATCAACAAAGAAAAAAATCTTTGAAAACACGCTGAAAGAATACACCACACCTTGTAGCATAAAACATGAAGAATAAAATATAGCCTATTTGATTAAAATTAAATTATGCTTGAAAGAAAGCAGAGAATAAGTTGTGGCTACAGTTAAAACACTAGAAGTTTGAACATCTGCTTAATGCATTAACCCTAATAGTGCTGCTTTTCAATAATTCCTTACCTTTTCATCCTTTTCATATATGCAATTCTTACTTTCTCTAAAACGCACAAAATCCCCAAAACAAACTTATTTATCTTAAGAGTGTTCTCCAGCCACCCTGTTGGTCTCTTCTCCGTAGTTTGGGAACCGCTGCTCCGTGGTTATTGGCACCTTGAGGAGAAACCAGACAGGTTTAGGAGTTGGGAGTCGGGCTGGGTTAGTGATCAGACCACAGAGTCAGGATGGAGGTAATGCGAGATGCAGACTATAGAAGACCTATGGAACCGGAGACGCTCATTTATAGTCCAACTATAGAGATTTAATCTACACCATTAAATTGGCCAGCAGCGTCCCTCAGCTGGTCCACTCTTATGGGAGTTTTCAAAGAGAACTATTACTCTGATTTACCGTGAGCAGCTTTCATATAGTCCACGCTCTCAGTCTCTATATCGGAGGTCTGTTCTTTTTCCTATTTTTGCTCTTCTTCACTATGTCGTTTTTTACTCATTCACTAAGCCAGACGTACAGTTCATAACTGAAAACACTACATGCAGCACATCCTGCTGTATGTTTATGTGTGCAGTAAATCTTGGAGTCTATGTGGACACACAAGGACCTTTGTAACGTTTCCCCTCAGGGTGTTTGAGGCTTTGGTCTCACTTTCATGTAACCCACCTCTCCCCGTTTTACCTTCAGTAAAACTCTTCTGGGTTTTTCCTCCAATGATCAGTTGCAGCTAATAATAAGAGGCATGCTGCTTCCTCAGTCCTCACACAATCCCTTCTCACCTCATCTCCTAAACAATTTGGTTGGTGGTAAAGTTGGCAGCAGCAAACTTTGCACCTAATTCCTCAGCCATGGTTTTATGTGCGCTTGAGTGTTGCTGAATATTGGCGGAAGGTCAACACTGTGCTGCATCTCACAATGGCACTAATGCTGAAGTGTTGATATTTTACTGTTATGCTAATGACATCATTTGTGTCATTTTTCCATGTCTCATGATTTGAATTGCACTCTTCGAACACTCCCACATGTTCCTTTGCTCTGTCTTCCTGCTCGTTTATTGAATGGTGGGAAAAAGTGAATTATCAACAATGATCTGCACTGCATTCTCCGTTTGCCATGTAGTTCACTACTGACCTTTTGTGGGTGACTCTGCATTGAAGAAATTAATCTAATGGTGAGTTACTCTCTGTAATTGTGTGCAGTTTCAGGTTACGAAAAGAAAAAAAAAACTGAATTTTGATGGTTTTTCCAGTAAGAGAGAAAAAGTGTGAAAAGGTGCAGCTGATTCACACCTAATGTTGGGCTTTTTGTCATTTTGATTAAATGGCCTCTTATTTTTTTAAGAGGATGAACGTGCTTGTGTTTCTGTGGCCCTGCTGGGGGTCGTCACAGGGTCAAGAGGCTTGTCTGTAGATTGGATCATGTGGAATGTGGATTTGAATGTGAGGAAGAAAAGGGTTTTCACTCATTCTTTTCTGCTAATTAAACATTTTCGTCAGAACTTTCTTGTTTAAGTAATAAAAACAAACCAGAATGTTATGCTAGCATTTGCTCTTTTTTTGAAAAAAAAATAAAAATAAAAAAATGATCACAGGGCCGCTCAGGCTTTTCCTCGCGCCACCTTTCCTTTGCAATTAACATGACGCAGGACGTCGTCTCCCTTTCATCAGCTCCTACTGAATGGAGATATACTTTGTCAGACAAGCAGCCTATCAAGTTACCGGTGTCAGAAAACTGCACACAGGCTCAACTTCCAATCGCTTATCACTGTTGTCATTTAACACTTGTGTCAACCTGAGGCCAGGCCTGCCTCTGCACTGCTGCTTGCATTTGAAGTTACATGAAGCACATGATGTAAATATGCATCGGATAGTCAGTCAGTTCATCTGTGAGCAGGAATGTTTGGGTTTGACTTATATACAGTTTGGTAGATCCTGTGGAGTCTGTGGTGAGTGGAGTAGTTATAACAAGTGGCTTACATGACTTCACATGTCAGGAGTTGTTGAAGGTCCAGCTAAGTAATAGCTTATATGTAAACAGATTACATGTAATCTTCTCGAGTCAATTTGTGTGTACATCTACTGTAAAAACAGAGAGCTTGATGAATGAATTCACATAAGAGAGACAAGTGTTATTGATGAAATGTTGAAAATAAAATGGCATTTACCTTTTTTTTTTTTTTTTTTTAAAGAACTAAACATGTGAAGACCAAAACCCTTATACGGTCTGGTCTCTGTCTTTTCCTTGTCAGGTAGACAAGTCAAAGCGGGATGAATAAGATGATTATATGATTGTAGAGTAACTCGTAGTGTAGTTTATAATGTTTCATGGCTCCTCGAGTGCAATTCTTCTCCCCACCGACCCCCCCAGCCCCCCCACACACACACATGCACACACATGCACACACTTTACAGTTGTTTCTTTCTCCCATAAGGTTGTGCTTCACTTTGTTGCTTTAATATTTTATGCTTCTTGTAGTCCTGGTGCCAAAACATTTGCTGGCCTATTGATCACGTGCCAGTAAGAAGAGGCTGTTTAGAGGACCACCCTCCCAAAACCAGACAGAGTACTTTAAAGCACCAGTCTTAGTTGTTAGCCGTAGGTTCTGTCTCATAGTCCTTGTACATCACTTTGTATGAAATCTTGGCAAGTCAGGCTCCAGGATTATTCCCAGTCTCTCTGAACTTAGCCACTCTGGAAATCATTATCCAGAATAGCTGCTGCTTCAAAGACTTTCTCCCTCCTTAACTCTTAAGACACACCGTCCAATTTAGGTCTACTAAGCCTGAGCCAGAGGGAATAAGAATAGGTGTTTTCAGTCAAGAAAGTAAGGCAACCCTGTTTGAAACCCAAGATGACACACAAACAAAGGTAGAGGAGTAAAGATTCAAATTAAATTAACATTTTACTACGGCTCTGTTCTCATTCTCTGATGCAAACAGCTTGTAGTTGGAAGCTGGTGATTATTATGCTGCACCTTATCAACAAAGCAATCATTTTCTAAATCATCTCCCAACTTTAGTGTTGCTTTGGCTAACAAGACCAAGAGGGAGCAAAGAATCAGAAGGAAGATTTAGAATGTCTTGCAGAAACAATCATACCCTTTACATACAAAAAGGGTTCAAGCGCTGGCAGAACCTTTAAATTTTACCACACGTTCTCAGTTGTATTCAGCGCTGGGCTTTGATTAGGTCTGTTGCAGCTCTGGCTGCATGTCTCGGTTGATGTTTCCTTGGGCAAGATACTTCACCCACCCTGCCTGCTGGTCAGGCAGTTGTGTTGTTTTAATTGTGACGAAATGTGGAAAGTGTCACCCTACGAGCCGTTTTTGCAAGGCAGTATATTCTCTGACTGGAACAGTAAAAAATGTTGGAGAAAAAAAAGAGAATAGCATCTGAATGTAACAACTTATGTTAACTAAATATTTTATAAATAAACAAGATTTAAATTGCTCTTAAAGTACTATGGTTTGAAAAAGAATTTGGTTACAGGCATGCATGCATGCAAAGTCTTTCCTGTAACTTCCTTTCAACCTGCAATGCTCCTTTCAGAGTACTTGCACTTGTGGCTGGTTGTGTGATTACAGCTGTATGAGTAATCCAGATGTGTCCAGCAGTGGGTCTGCTCCTCTAATGAACTAATGAAAGGACCATTTCATGTCAGCCTCTGTCTGCAAAGCTTTTCTTCTTCATTGTTTCACAAAGCTTTGGTCAGGGTTGGTCGAGATTGGTTCTCATGCCTAATCCCTGACGCCTCATATAGTCTGCTAGACAAGGCTGGGTGCTTGGTTATACACATAAATTTGTCGGTGTGTAGATACGCAGTCATTCTATTGCTGTGGACAGTAAAAGTACATTTTAATCATCGCCGTCTGATTGACAAGAAGACTCTTGCTTTATTCCAGTGTACAAAAATAGACAATCGGTTAAAGCAGAACAGAAAGTGACCAGCAAAACACTGGTTGGTTGAGGGAAGTGTGTCATCCATGTCGGCTCTTTGTTTTTTAAATCTGTCCTTCTGGCTGCATGAGAATTTGGGACATTGATAAGGTTCTTAAGCTCAGTTTAGATGTTTAAATCAGTAAATAAACCGTTTCTAACTCAAATCGCTTTATGTGTGTCAATGGCGGGATGAGAGGAGGAGGAGGAGGAACGTGTACGAGAACAGTGAGACATGCTTCTGTCTCCTGGGGCGATGGTGAGAAAACGGGGTTAATTAAATCTGTAAAGCAGAGGTGCAAAATGCACGTCAGCAAACATTACATTGTTGAGTCAGACCAGAATAACTGCCAGTGTTATCATGTGAAAGCTGTGGGTTTTTCAAACGGCAGCCAATGACTCAGGTGTCTGTGAACCTTTAAAGTATATTTCATGGTGTGAGAGTGTGAGAAATCCGATTTGCAAAGTCATGAAGTTATCTTTGACATACCAACCGGAGACAGGTGGAAGCAATTTTATTTTATTTTGTTATAGTTATTAAACTTTTACATTACCGGGACAAAAAGAAAACATTTAGATTAAAAGCCTCTTTTTCAAGCGAGTCCTGGCCAAGATGCAGCAACAAATACCAGACACAAAAAATAGACACACTTTAAAAGAAAATGTCAAGCTATGGAAAACAGGAAAATGTTATTGAATTTGCCTAAAAAACTTTTAATTTAGATTTAAAAGCACTAAGTGAGATGAATTCAGTCAATCTAAAATTTCTTGTAACAAGTTCAAATTAAAAGGTATGCTTTTAAATATCAAGTATCAGCTTGATACCTGATAATTATCAAGTATCAATGACAAATATAATTATCATATAAATAATTATATGATAATTATTTATTATATAATTTGGTTTTGTCCCTGGAGTAAAAGCCTTTGGGCGTCACTTCCTTTCTGTTTTGCCTCAGGTGCATTGTTTGGGTAGAAAAATGTCTCACTTAAGCCATAGAACTTTTATGGATCAGTTTATTTTTTGGTGACTTTAGTCCTCACAGCATATAAAAACTGGGCATGTTTTTTCTGCATTTACAGTACATGCCAGTGTCAGAGATTAAACTCTGTTTTAGGTTAGAAAGAACGTTTACCACAAAAAATAGACTTTTTTCCTTTGCCATATATTGAAACTGGTAGATCTACAAGTGATTAAACAATATTTTTATGTAGTGGAAAACATAACAATTTAAAGGGATTTCAGCTCTAGTGAATGAGAAAAATAAAATTTAAAGTAGGAGTTTGTTACCAATGCATTTTGAGTAGGAGCTCATGGCACAGAAACACACCCAACTCTATCTGGGATCTTGCTGTTAGCATTATTTGAAAAATACGATAAGACATTAAATTCCTCAGATTCTTTTTAAAAAATCCCAAACTGAATTGGTGCTGTTTTGTGTTCCTACTGTACATTTTGTGTGATCTTAGTTTGTTCTTATGTGATTTCTTCAAATAGACTTCCAGCTCTTGAACATATCGCCTTGAGCAGAGCTTCCGTTTTTACTCCAAACAATAGTAGAAATTTCCTGGTTTATCGCATCACTTCCTGTCTCAGTCCTAACACAGTCTTGTGGATTAATGTCCGGTCCCTTACACAGTAAATGCACCCCAAAGATAGAAAGTTTTTAGGTAAAAGGCAAAATATTTTTTTTTCTTCTCATAAATCATTACTTGTGTTCACGCCATAAGAAGGAGCTCTGGTTCCTCATCCCACCTTGCTTGTCCCTGCAGGATGCTGGTGCATATTTCTCTTTGGATTAGAAGCGGGTCACACTCTGGACAGTTCACTAGTCCACCACAGGGCAACACAGAGACACTCATGTAACCACTAACACATCTTTTAGTCACAGGTAGCAAGAATAAAAGGTAGGGTTAGCTATTGGAAAGTTTACACTTAATTTAGGACAGTTCAGAAGATCTCAGGAATTCCAAAAACCTGACCAGTGCAGCAAACTTTGTCATGACGTTTAAACACAAGTTTTTATGACACACTTCTGAAATGAAGGGTTTTCTTTAACACTTAATTATTTTATGACATTTTCTAATGTGGATTACACTCAAGACAAACAATCCTGGACACACACACACACACACGCACCTGGACACACTCACACCTAAGCGCAATTTAGAAAGACCAATTACCTAGCAGTCATGACTAGCTCTGTTTCTCATTATGTTTGAAACCTTAAGCGCCTCAGCATGGCTATTCCAGTGTACATTCTGCTTTTGGTCTGGCAAAGTGTCTTCATTGTGACTACTGGATGAATGATATAGTTCTCTTTCGGACTATTTCAAAAAAGTTAATGATCTTACCAACTTGCTTCTTCTCCATGGTATTATTTTAAGTTCATTGTCATGCAAGCAACCAGATGATTATCAGCAAAACCCCATTATTGTTTTTTTTTTTTTTTTTTAATCTTTGCTTAATCTCCAAATATTAAGCGATGCCAGCAAGACTGAATTTCTCTGAAGGCTTTGAATGCGGTGTCATTTGATACATCTGGCTTAGAGCTTGCATTCAGCAGCTGCTCACTCTGATGAAAGCTGTGAAAATTGTGCTGCAGGACATGATGCAAGCAGGTCCAAGTAAAAAAGGCCTCACTGACTAAGTCCTTTTCCTTATCTAGCTCTCCTTTTCAGTGCCAGGAGCAATGAGAGATCCAAATCCAGCAGGAATTGAAGAGACTTTCATGTTAAACTGGGTTTGCTTAGCATCTTTCTTTTGTTAATTTCAGTTAACTTGGTTAATTCATGTAATATGAATGTTTTGTGTTGCCATATAGCAAGAATGAAGTGTTCTTCAGACACATTTTAGCTCATGTTTGACGAAAAATGTCACTTAGCAGTACGGAAAATATGTGTCTTTTCACGGTTTCTGTCATCCATACATTGCATCCATCCATCTGTCAAATCATCCATCCATTGGTTTTTGTTGGAACTAAGAGCCTGATCTCTAGAAATATCTGTTGTCAGTGAACATTTGTGTTTCTATTTTATAAAGTAGCTAAGCTGGCAAACATCCAAGAAATTCAAGTCTGTTAAAGTGTGGAAAAATGTATAATAACCCTGAGTGTAGATTTACTTTATTCAACTCATTGGGCTACAGTGTGTCCCCCTGCACACTGGAATTGTGTACTTTCATTTGTGTCATGGTTCACAGATTCTGCTTGTAGCCCTGTGCTGTGCAAGAGCTGTTGAATGCTTACACAATCTTTCAGGTTTGATTAAAAAATATTTGTTTTTGCTAAAATGTCACATCCTGTAATAAGAGGAGACACCTTAGTCAGGCACAGTGATGATGGTGAGTAACTCAAGGCAAATTATTTTTGCTGCATCTGAGTGTGTGATGCCCCACTTAACCTTTCTTTGTTTGCCTTTTTCTTTTCATAATTTGACACTGTGTAATAAATTATTCTGGGTTTCTAATGATGCAGCAAATTCTCTGCCAATTAATCAAGAAACAAGAATATTTTCACTGTCCCTGCAAGGAAATCACTTTGTCCTAGCAAAACAAAACTAAAACAGTAAAAATATAAATAGAGTAAAAAGAAAGTAAAAGTACTAGGAAGCACCATAAACAATGCGATGCAGTTTATAGTATGTTGCTCAAACAATTATATGTAACATCAGTGCCTCTAATGCAAGGCATATTGCAACTGTCTTTGGTGTTGCAGTCCTAACTACAAGCACCTTTTCTCATTTTGTCATCATGCATTTTCCACAAAAAAAAATAAAAATAATGCTATCGCTTGTCTATCTTGTGTCAGTTATCACATTTCTTTTGAATTTACGCCCTTGAGCCTAAATTAGCATGCGTCTTTTGCCCCAAGCACTTGTAAGCTTTATTTGCAGGCCTGCATACATTCTGAGCCAGTATGTACCTCTCTGACAACCGGAGATTAGCAACAACAAAGCAGCTACTCAGTGAAGGGGTATGAGAGCGGTTGCTGAGTTTGCTGCCCCCTATAGCCGTTATCGGCCACACCTAGCTGAGAACAAAGAGAACTGAGGCTGACACTAACTGGAGGCAAGAGAAAATAAGGAGGAGTGCAGAAGACAAAGAGGAGCAATAATGTACAGTGGGAGAAGTTTGAGAGGGCAGAGGCATCCTAAAAGAGATGTCTTAAACATAAACTGTGTTATGTATATACTGTAAAGTATTTGGTTTGGTGCTAAGAGAAACTGCACCAATCTATCTTTTTTTGGCTAACACTAAATTCATCTTCTCTTACAACAGTGTACCAATGAAAAACCATTCCAAAGTTGTGGCAGCTGAGTCATTCAGCAACTTTTTTCTTTTCCAAACAATTTGAAAACGTAATTTCATATTTCAGAGTTTTAAAGCTTATGTTAGTGACATTTCCTGTACTAGTTCAAATATTAAGAAATAAATTCATGTGAGGATAATTACAGTAAAAACTGTCTGATTTTAAGTAGCTCAAACTTTTTGCACCAATACCGCTGATATGAATGTGCAGCAGAGAAAGAGTTGTGGGAAGAGTTATTTTTGATATTCTTTTTTTTTCCTTCTTAGTAAAGTGAGAATGAATAGAAAATAACCAGACGCTGTTTTCTTAGAAACAGACAAACAAAACGCAACATAATTCTTCAAAATGAGCATTAAGATGAAAACAATTGGAGAAAAGAATAAGAAAAAAGGAAGACTAATCATTGTTATTTAATGGCCAGTTGCCCGAGCTTTTACATTTTTGGTCTCAGCAAAGAATATTGCACACGTTGTCTTTGGAGCTCACGCCTGTAGAGACAAATTGTCAATAAGACAATTAAAAGGCAGCAGAAAAAAAGAACAGAGTAAGACCTAGATGATGGGAGTGAGTTCGACAAGACATCTTAAAGATGAGAAGGAAATGGAGGCATGAGAAGGTGAAAGCTTTGAAGGGAAACACCCTGTTGAGGTGTATATGGTTTAACAAGAGGGAGGCTATCCATGTGAGGCGCCATTGTACATTTAGAGCTGGTGGTTAACTTGATCTGACAGGCTTGTTTTGACAGGCCCCTGAGGGAGGAATGGGTTTGGGATGTGAAATTTACAGGCGTGTGTTGTTTTTACATCAATGAAGCAGTTACTGTCGTTTCCGTCACTGAAACGGGTCTGTTTTCATGGTTCATTCAAACTGTAGGAGGAAGCCCTTTGTCATCTGGACGGCATTTTTCTGAATGCTCAGTGAAGCCAAAATTAACCTCACATTAATATTTGCCTCTGGAGTACCTATGCTTTTAACTTAGAAAACAAAAACCTTGTTCATGATGTACTTGCAAGTATTCACACCTCAGGAATGTTTTTTTGCATTTTGTAAGCTACACCCACAAACTTTAAAATATTGTATTTGGATTTGATGTAATTGGCCAACACAAAGTAGTGTGTAACTGTGTAAAAGTGTGAAGATGGAATATATTTTTATTCCAGTGCATTTAGATGCTGTCATGAAATGTTTAGTTTACTTGCAGGACACTTTCTTGTTGGTGTCAATCATATTTAAAGCAGACAGGGCCAGCATCAGTGTGCCGAGTCAACACCAGGTAATAAAACATGACTCCACTATATACAACAGAGACCTCTTGCTTTTATCCAATAACCACAGTCTGATGTTGCATCTTATCCCATTCCCACCTGACTATATTTCTGCAGCCGTATCAGTTTCTTTCTGTGATTCTCTTTGCAAGTGCTGAGACGAGCTAAATGTGACCCCCCCTTTGAGAGGTAAAGCTTTGCTGGCTAAGGAATGATGCTGCTATCTGAGCTTTGATGGTGGTGGTGGTGGGAGGGGGGATTAGGGGTAAGAAGAATATCATAATGAGGATCCCTTTTGGAGGTCAAGTAAGTGCTTTAAAAAAAAGAGGCAATCATTGGCAACAGCAAAAATGGGTTGGAAATATTTAATTATGGGCATCTTTTAAAATAAATTCCAAATGTTTTAAGCACAACCAGAAATGTGACAATCTCTAGGTGTTGTCGACTTTTAACCAGCCAACATCAACTGTAGCTGATCCTGGTTTTTCTTTAACCATCATATTCATCCAGAAAGTAACATTTTTTTAGGCTTCTTCTTTCAGCAACAACTCCCACACTGAAGAGTGTTGTTGTTAGTGCCTTGTGGAGGCTCTTATGCACGGTACCTTTACATCTCTCATCTCATTTTCTGCCTAACCCTCATCCCTTTCCTAAAGCCAAATCTCCCAACGTTCCTTTGAGCTTAAAAACCCTCACCACCCTCATCTTACTTCAAGACAGGCTTGGTGTGACCAGCCACGTGGTAGCTGTGACCAGATCATTTCTCATTATTCTGTGGCTTAGTGCATCTCACACAGTCCCTCCCACATTGAACCCCTTGGCTTACTGTGCTGGAGGTCTCTTTACCCCATGACTTTGGACTAATCTCCCATCTAAGTCTCAGTAAAGCCTCTCGACCTTTATATCCAGGCTGCGTCTTTATCAAAATACCAAATATCAAATATTTTAAATACATTTGAAACCTTCTTTTATGGGCATTTCAAACAAACATGCTGTTCTGTTGTCCCTTTTGTTTTGACTTTCTTTACCTTCTGTTTCATTTCTCAACACCACATTAGTTCAGCTCCCATGTGTCCTTCCTGTGCACCTCTCCTCTTGCATCTCTCCTCTTGCATGCTTATTGCTCACACTCACACTTTCACGTCACGTCATCACCTCTTCTCTCACTATCATGAACATTTGTGTAATCTCTCTTTCATCCCTGTAAGTCTCGCCTTCTCTTTCCACCGCCTTCGTTCTTTGCAGTCTGAGACACCGACGGTGGGTCAGTTATGATTTATGCGGCGCATTGCAACTGATCATCTCCAAAGTCCTGTGTTGGACGCCCCATAATTAATGTCAGCATGCAACATTGTCTGCTGCTGTTTTTTTTTTTTTTTTTTCTTTCATAGTGAAAATAGGGAGTTCTGCTCCTTTTTGCATGTACTGTGGAATGTGAAAAGCTTGTTTTCTGTGTCTTGTTCTTGGGAGGGATGAGGTAATCAGTGTTTCTTTGTCGACCTTTTTGTTTTCTGTCATGATGACGTCGGAGGCTGGAACTAATTCAGCACAGTAAATGAAAGCATTTACAGATACAAGCGATGGAAAAGATGGAGTGAGGAGGGCCTAGCAATTAATCATTTAGTTGAATCTCATTATTCCTTTGTTTGAAGCCATGGAGGCAGCTCGGCTTTAAGTCGATCTACATTCCAACTTATCTCTGCCTTCGTTCCAGCAATTAAGATTTTCATTTTCTCAGCATTCAGGTAAAATAACTGTCTAAGCTCTCGGCGTTCCTTTGAAAACCCACAGAGCACTTTTATAGCTTTATTGCAGAACGTGGAGGAATCTGAAAGACTTAGTCCAGTTAATGTCCTTCAGATTTTCTGTTCATAGTATTGCTTTTTTATTTGGAATGAAACTTTATTAACGATATAAATATATAGTCTATGTACAGTTAAAAAAAAACACTTTTTTTTTTTTAATCTGACACTAAATCAGGTAAATAATTTTCTGTTTTTGGTCAGTTAAGATTATCAAAGTTATTTCTATTTCCTTGATGCCTGAATAATATATGAGCTATTTAAAAAAAAAAAAATTCCTTTAATTTATATACAATGGGATTACAAGGGCTTTATTTAATTAGGCGATGTCATTGCCTAATTAGTCAAAAAGAAGGCACACCTGTGAGAAAAGCAAAGATATAAGGAGGAGACTAATAGACCTCCAAATGTCTTATTCACTAGTATATGGAAATGTTCACTGAGCATTATATTAATGGGCTTTGGTCTCAAAATGTTCACATGTTTGGAAACGATCATAAGAAGATGCTGGCTGAGGTTTTTAAGATTGTCACTGTCCACAATGAAACAAGCCTTGTACTGACCCATGGGCTGAAAGGCCTCTCCAATCCTTTTGAGGCCACAGCAAAGAAGCCATTACTCCAAAAATAACATAAAAGGCTAATTACAGTTCAGAAGTTCACACAGGGGAAAAGAGCCTAATTTTTATACATGTTGTGTGGATTGATAAAACAAAAATATGAATGTTTGACCATGATGACCATTGTCACCATTTGTAGGGAAACAGTTAAGCTTGCAAACTCAAGAAAATCATCCAAACTGTGAGGTAAAGGGTTAGCAGCATTATGTTGATCAACATGGGACTTGTTCAATTTACTACATAGATTGAAACCTGAGGAAATTTAATTCAGTGGAAAAATTGAGACAACATCTCAACATATCCTGGAAATTACGCTTGGTCACAAATTGGCCTTTCATATGGACAATACACCTAAACATACCACTAATTCAGCTACTAAGTTCCTTAAGGATAAGTCAACATTTATGTAGTAGTCATCACAAAGCCTTGATTTCAATCCCATAAAAAATATGTAGGCAGAGTTGAAAATGGGTGTGTGCTTAAAGCAGCTTTAAAGCCTGACTCATTTACACCCATTCTGTCAGGAGGAATGGACCAAAACTTCATGAAGCCTTTGTGGAAAACATAGGGGGGTGGGGGGTCATCTCCATAGAAATTGGAGAAAAGTTATTTCAAATATTACAAACATATATCAAAACATGTATATTTAAATAAATCTTTGAACGCTGTTTAAAAAGATTTTCTATGCTGGAATTTAAGAAATAGAAACTATTTTGGTCATTCAAACTGATCAAACAAAGCAAAGGTTTGGACAGATTTAGTCGGATAATGAGGAAAAAAAAAAGGATATCTGCTTTTATTCACTGCGTTTAAATATCTGGTTTCAATTGCCTCTACGTGCTAACCCACTTCACCCGCTTTTCTAACCCCCTGTCTCTTCCTCAAGCACACACACACACACACACACACACCCCTCTCCCTCTTTTCTTTATCCGTGCCTGATTTGCTCCCCACAGGAGTTGGCTGGGTCTTTGACCCCGGGGCTGCATCATGCATATCCAACCTGTTTTTCTTGGAAATTCCAGTTGGCTGTGCTTCTTGTGGAGGATGGGATCATAATAGTAGTGGAAGAGTGTGCTTATGTGTGCTCTTGAGCCTCTGTGTGTCTTTAGTGAACTATCTACGTCACCAATTGGGTTTACCGAGTCTCTGTTAGATGTAATGAAGCCTCCAGAGTTTGCTTTAATCTGCTGGACCTCCTGCTGTTCAACTGGAATATCATTGCCAGAAGTGACTCTTTCATTACGTCAGAAATACCAGTGACAGATAAATAACAGTCACCCACTCAGAAGAGCAGTTGACTGTAATTCTCTCCAGAGAAATTGATGAGAAAAGATGAAAAATGTGGAGAACAAGTAAAGAAATAAAAAAAGCATAAAGAAGAAAGACCATTTGAGCAGCTTTAGACAGAACAGTTTATCCACAAAATAACTTGACTCCACTTCTAAGTATGGTCAAAATTCCGACGACCTGGATTTGGTGCTGCACAAAGTGTGATTTAACAGGTGCTCTAGGAATTAGGGCTGCCTTACTCGGCACTTCCTCATAATAAATTCATATGTGCAGAGTTGGGAAATTAATTTAAAAAGGATAAACCTGTTTTTAACCCCCCTCAAGCTGTCTAACAGCAGACTGTCTACTACCATTTATTCCACTGTTCATACCTTACATTGCAGTGTTTGTAATCTTTGAGCATTTTTAGCATTTTGTCTCATCTACAGCTACAGACTTAAATGTGTAGCTGTGATATTGAGAATTTATGTGACAGACCAACATAAAGTAGTGCATAATTGTGAAGTGGAAGATCTTGCCATAGATTTACATTATGATTTAAGTCTGGGCTTTGACTGAGCCCTTCTAAGGCAAGAATATGCTTTGATCTAAGCCAGTTGTTATCCTACTGGAAGGTGAACCTTAGCCCCAGTCTCAAGTCATTTCCAGCCTCAAACCTTTTTTCTTCCGCAGCTGCCCTGTATGTAGATCAGATCATCTTCCCATGAACTGTAACCAGCTCCATGCCAAAGAAAAGTAACTTGACAGTATGATGCTGCCACCACCATAGTGTTAATTTGACCCCTAACATGAACTTTGTCCACACATTTGCTGTTTTCTCTACAATCTCTTGCTCTATCTGATTTCTTTATGATGAAAGATGTTCACATTAATCAGAAACTTCCACTCTGTTCATACTGAGCAAGCTAACATGAATTAGCATTTCAAAAATATACTCTTTTAGTTGTTTTGCCATTAAGGACAGCATTGATTTCACTGAACATGCGTTTTTGGCTTATAATGACTTTTCTCTGGAACCTTTAGAAGAATCAAGTTAATCAATGAAACTCATTGAGTCGTCTGAGCATTGATTTGAAGTTAGCCCCCACACACACTTGTGTGTGTGCGTGTGTATTTTTTGTTTTGTTTTTCGCTGTTAATGGCTTTTAAGGCACTGACAAGTCATGTGCTGCGGCACAACTTTTAAGACATGGAGGGTTTTGAATTGGCCTAAAATAGTTTAACCATCTAAGAATTAAATTTGCTCCCCATGTTTAGTCATGACTTGTCATAAACAGCACCGCTAATGAGCACTAAGGCAAAAACCTCGGCCTCCACATCCACAACCTATGACCCACGTCTGACTCTTGCTGTGGTTTAGTCTCAGTTCAGTGAGGGACTAATCCAGTTATCGCGGTGGACCGTCACCCCATCTGCTCAATCAAGTTACTTCAATTGGTAGTCAAACATCCACCATTATCAGCTGCTGGTCTTCGCTGCTTATTGGGACCTTATGGGACACATGACTGCTGTCACTACATCAGATTTTTATCTCTGTAAGTATGACCTCATACGTGAAGATTAAGAATACTGCATCTAAAGGGAAGCAACCATATGCCCTCATTTTTAGACAAATAATCACTTCGAATGTGCAGTTTTATAAATAATTTGTGTTTCTTACCATTGATGAACTTCCAAATATTTGCAATTCACAAGCCTATTAGATCAGTTTATTAGCTGCTTATGGAGGAGAGTTTGGTTTATAATAGTAGAATCACATGTTTAGCTTTGAAATTGACTTCAAACTGCATTTTCTCAGCTTTGTTTTTTGTTGTTTTTTGGGGTTTTTTTTTAACCAACACAGCACTGTGTAAACTGCACTGAATGGGCTTATTGTTAAGAAGCATAGCTAAAAAAATAGATAAAATTGTCCAAACACATTTTTTTTCTTACTTATTTTTGTCAGGTGGACATAGGCAAAGCTAAACAGATTATTTTTACAGTTTGTGGTAAAATTAAGGAATACCAGATGCAAGCTCAAAGATACACACGCTAAGCTTTTTATGACCTCCCTGAGGTAATGGATGGAAGATTTTACAATGAACAGAGAGAAGAAGCTACATGGAAAACACAAATAGGGCCTTTTTAGGAGAGAAAATGCACATCTGGTTGGATTTGTTGTGTGATGTATGTTAGTCTTAAAAAAATGATATAAAAAGATATAAATTAGCATGTTGTTTCAAATGACAGATCTCTTTTATAGTTACAGTGTTCTGCTGCAAATACAAATAAATTTGTATTATTCATACTATAATTATTCCCCACTTGCACAGGAAAAACAGGTGTCACCGTCACATTCAGAACCCATCATGGGTGACTTGCTAACCACCTGCACACAAAACACACATGGAGGCTCATCTGTTGGGCAAAAGTAAAGCACAGCTGGAAGCGGAGCTCCCCTTTGACCCTTTACGACTCACATTAATTTTATCTTTCACACACACGACTCGTACGTGCTCCCATGCACAATTTTCAATTGCATTCTCCCTAAAGCGAACATTGTCGAATTGGAAGTGGATCTGTGTTCTATAATCATTTTTGTTTGGGTGGGGCAAATTTATTCTGTCCTCAATAAAGACTACCTTAATTATAAACACACTCGATACTATGAGCCTCCTGCATGGCCACGTCTCTGTTTGTAGTTTGAGAAACACAATGAAACTAACCTATCAATATTTTATAGAAAGTCTGCTGGCCTGGAAGCCTTCGTCCCCTTCTGCACTCATAGACACTTGGTTTCAATCAGATGTAGCTTGGTCCCTGTGATTCAATTTGAAATGGAAACATGTCAGTGTAGAATCCCTTAACTCAAGTTTACTAGATTTATTGTTTTCGTTGCCACTGGGTACAGATGGTAATATGTGAATGATGCAATAAGTCTTTGAGTTAAAGACTGCCATCTGGCAACAGATCCGATGCTTCTCTAACAAGGGCAGCTCTGCAGGAGTAAGAAACAAGGAATGTTTTTGGCAATGACAAATCATTTTTGGAGTTTACCTCTGTGGGTCTGCCTTTCTTACATGTCTTATTCGGGCCTTCTGGTGGAGAACACTGGAAAAATATGGTGGTTTTTCTCCGGCATTGTGTTCAGGATCACTGCTCAAAAGACATTTTAAGAGAAATTAAAGAATATGTTTTATAAGAAAAAGTTTAGCCTCTGGTCAAAAGGCTCCATCTTTGTTTCTTTTGTTGACCAAGATGCATCTACACCTGGTCAGTGATGGACAGCAATGTACTCCTCTCTGTTCACTTCTGAAGTGGCCTCAAGCAATGAAACCCACCTGCCAGCTGCTCCCTCAAGTCCTCTACTGATGGTTTATCACTGAAATGCATGAACTCTCTGCTCCCTGTTCCTAAAATGCTTTCTTTGTTGTCATTTGTGTCTAGTGTGTGTTTAAATGTTTTAATGCAATGGCTAGATTATTGTCCAGAGAATAAACATATCCACAAGATATATCCAATGATTCTCTTGTGTGTGTTTTCTGGTTGTGCCACTTTATGAAGCATTTGCATTGGATAACTTTCACAGGCTAAATAAATGGGTGGTGGATTGAGGCCTAGAGGTGCCATACTGACAGAAGATGCACATTCAGCAGAGAATTGCTGATGACAGAATCTGCTCAAGACCAGTTTAAATCTCCAAGGGAGCCATGTTCCCCAGAGAAGCTGTCATCAGCATAGATAATTCAAATCATTTGCATTGATCTCATCCTGTCTGAGGTTTTGGCTGTGAGACATGGATCAGTCAATACCAGCAGTCAGAACTCCCCTTCTGTTTCTTCATATAAAAACGAACACTTTCTAAATCTCGTAAAACAGTTGCCAATTTGCATACATACTACAGTACAGTATTCACAAGAACATAATGAATGTTTTTTTTTTGTTTTTGTTTGTTTTTTTTACTTTCGGATGTTCTCCTCATCTGAGCTTAGTCATTACGATATTCTATTTACATAGAATTTTAACGTAATCCAGCGTTGACATTACATATGTTGATGTTGGTTGTGCAAAATAGTTTACAGATGCATTGATATTTGACAAAAGATGTATGAAGATAAGTAATTTATTTGAGACTAGTTGTTGCCCTACATGAGATTTGTTGCTTTTCTGTTTTCAGCATGTTAGTGTTTTTTAACCAACAACCAATCCATTTCTCATAGAAATATTACTCCTGTGGTCTGAAAGCTTCAAAACGTTTTTTTTTTTTCTAAAAAAATTTTTGCATTCCTCTGGTGTTTGATTTATAGAAGCAACAAAGCAGATTCCTCTCTCTTTTTATCTCTTTGTCAGACTTTTATTACACAAACCACCAAAATACCCCCAAAAATGTCTATCTCCATTGCACATGTGTGCTGAAACACAGATGTATCTACTTAAACACGTCTGTAATCTTTCTGTTTTTCCTGATGAGTTAGAGGAATTAAAATGACACAAGGCGGTTTCCCTGAGGCAACAGTGCACCACTCACTTTTCATCATATGTGCCCTCATTCATCCAAAAAGCCGCCAGCTTAGACAGTCTCAGACAGCAGACCTCAGTCTGAGGTCCAACTACAGTCCGTCTGTGTGCTCTCATTCTTCCTAATTACTATTTTCTTCTCATTCTGAAGGAAATTTAAAACTGCGACACAATGAGTGATAATTGTTGCTTACTCTATAGTACAGCAGTGATTTCTCTGCATTAAGGGAATATGACGGCTGAGAGAAAGCTTCACTGTCATGAATTTCAATTTCCTGTCTTATTTAGCATTTGATTTAGTTTTTGAGATAGTCTGATAGTTTTAGAGTTAGTCAATGAGTAATTTTAATCAACCCTTCAGCTGAATCAACCGACTGTTGATCAAGGATCATTTGCAAGAGTGTAGTGTTCTTTTCCCTAATTGGGTCCAACAGTGGTGGACCATATTACATCTGCTGTGAACACACGCAATACCGCAGATTTAACAACTATAGCATAGTCACTCTAGGTGGTAAATGTGTACGTTTCCCCCTTAGTGTTAGCACCTAATTTGAAATTCCCTATTAGCATCTGTGTTAGTAGATTGCCACAATAAAATTCCCTGGTATTTTCACACATGCCCAGATCTGTTACAGGCAGCTGTCGCACCAGCCAGAGTTCCCCTTAATGACCCCTCGACCACAGACAGAAAGGCGGGGTTTAGATGGCTATTAATATTTCGCAGTACTTCAGGAAAAAAAAACTGACTGACCTGACCTCTAATCAGGACCAAGTCGATTCACTATAAGTTGCTATTTAATAGGTGGAGGGCTTGCATCTAGACATCCTACATCCTTGCAGAGATATGCAAAAGGATATCATCAGGCTTCACCTCAACATTCATTCCTACAACATCCTGATTTAATCTTCCTCCAATTTCACATTTATTGCTTCAAAAGACTTGCTCATTCTGAGGGAGACAGATTTTTGGTGAGCTCTGGTGTTACTGGTAACAGGCTTCAAACTGGGATGGTTGACCTGCTTACATTTTTGTGGGATTTTAGGCTCCACCAATTATAATTTAAATCTGCTTGTGTGTCTGAACAGTTAAACATAGAGCAGCAGAGTAAAAAAAAAAAAGAAGCATAACTTCAAAATGATCAGTTGAGCACAAAACTGCCAATCAAAGTAACGATTGATGGTTTCAGACCAAGTGATGGGTTTTTTGCTACATACTGTCAAGGCTTTTAAAAGTTCTCAAGAATTGCAGAGAGATTCTCCTATATTATGTCTAAAATGTTATGTCACTTTCGTGAGATACCACAAAGTGACTGGAATTTTCTCTAGCTGGCTAAAAACGGCGATGCTTCTCTCTCACTCACAGCAAAGACACACATGAATATTTGGGAATCGGACCACTTGCAAAAAAAAAAAACAAAAAAAAACAAGACTGCCCTGTGTGGAAACTAAGAGAGTAACACCAATTAGTCTTATTATGGTGGAGCTATCTTAAGACTATGTTTAATTGGTGGTGCATGTCCCTATTTCTGTAAAGCTGAGCCAAGTGGGGCTTCCCAAACTGGACAAGTTGCAGGGTGGTGTCTGAAAGCACGCCTCTGTTTACAAGCTGAGGTATAATACTTAAATATAACATAATTCAAAAGAAATAACTGGATTTTTTCAGAAACACCAATACTCCTGAACAGATAATGCTGACTACTGCCTTGGACCATTGGATGCTGGCGAGGAACACAAGTATGAAATAAATGAGATATAGCGAATTCTAATAGGGCTGCAAGATATTAGAAAATCATACTGCCAAAATGTCCCATCTCTCATACGCAGTATCATGTATTGTTCCTTTCTACAAACTGAATGCATTGGTACACTGTTTTTTTGGCATAAGATGCTGCCAAAGATAACTTTTAATCACACCCCATGTCCTCATGTTACTCTGCTGTAAAAACAGCTATTTACCTTTCATCTACATATATTTCTGTCTTTGCGTGCAATAAACTACAAGCATTAGGGAGCTTTTGGCAAACATCATCCCTTATTATGTTCATTGATAATTTTAACCATTCTTTCTTCCAAATATAGAAATCAATCTCTCTCGCGCCGCCTGTTTCACCTCCCTCCCTCTCTCTCCTTGCGAGGCTTGATGGGCCTAATCATTTCCAGCCGTGAACTCCACATGAAAGACAACAAGCACTTGCTGTAATAGGGTGCTGAAAGAACGAACGCGAGAGAGGACAGAAAATGGGCAAGAGTCTTTAGACAGAAAAGGGGAGTTCAGGGGAGGAATGGAGATTGAGCGGGTTGGGAGATGAGGCCTTGGTCCTCCTAGTTCCCGTCTCAAGGTCTCGTGTTATCGTTATCCCTGGCCTTTTGTTCCTCTGCCAAACTATTCTCCCTGTTACTCGTTCCATCTCCCACCTTCTCCTCCATTCCCTCCTTCCATGTCATATATCTTAACTGTACCCGGAGTGCCTGAACTCATTGGCAAGAGGGAAACAGAAATTAATTTGGAGATGTCGGAATGCTATTAGGAATGCTGCTCACTGGAGAGCAAAGGAATGTGTGAGGGGAACATGAGTGGGAAAAAAAAAAGGTAAATGAGTGTTTTAACTTCATCCAACTCAAAATGACTTGTTTTGCTTACCACACTCTTGATTCCTTTTGTTACTTAAAATGAAATGGTGTCTATTTGTACAGCATACATGGATTCCATTTTCAGATTGCTATATGATCACAGCTATTTAAAAATGAAAAAAACAAGATAAATAAAAAAAAAAGATGTTAGAGCATAATCAGACATTTCTGATCATTTTCTAAGTCATTAGACTTTCAAATTAATCAAGCTGAGATCTAATCATGTCGTGCAAGACTATTACTCCAATTTGCAACCCCACTTCTGATGCTGCATACTTTCAGTTGACCAAATACTTAGCAATACCAAAAAGGAAAGTTTCATCCCCTGTTTTTTTGGTTTTTTTTTTTTTTGTTATTGTTTTATATATATATATATATATA
>NW_006799942.1:3484144-3524583 GCF_000485575.1 Poecilia formosa | reverse complement strand
TATATATATATATATATATAAATCAAAATGTTGCTGTAAGTTGACAAAATATATTTGTACTGAATTGCCTTATAAGGGTTCTTTGCCAACCAATACCTCTATTTTAACTCATGCATTGCTGTTTTCTTCGTTCCATTTCATAAATCATGTTGACACTTGCCTTGACCGATGCATGTCAGTTTTTTGCACCTGATTAATAATCATAAAAATTCTGCCAAATTTCTTTTATTTATTTATTTTTTTGCATAAGTATTATGACTATTTGTATTGCACTCTATTTTTGTCCTCTGTTTTCAGATATTTACAGTGGTCATGTAACCACATTTCTGTATAATAAAATATGAGGTTACAGGAAATCATTGTATAACACCAGTTGTCAAAACAGATTTAAAGCCACTAATTTCTTAAAGGTGATTATGAACTATTGCTTAGATTTTATGAAACATCCAATCACAGATGGTGTTTTTCTGTATTTTTCATGAAATTTCCCAATGATTTTTTTTCTTTTATTTAAAGACTACATACTAGAGTGCCTACAGTAAAGTAATTTTTTTATGTTATTTGGCAATAATTATCAATGCTTATCTGCAGCTAGGAAGTGATTTCATTATGGCAGACATGGATAATGTGATTGACAACAGAGACGGAAAATAGTTTGATAATAATTACTATTCAAATTTCAGTTTACATCCTAGCACAAGTCAAAAGACAGAGGTCCATTTCAATACAGTGCTTCTCTATATTATCCAGATTGAAAAAAATCATATCCAAAAAACCCACTTTCTGCTTTTGTTTTCACAAAAACACAGCATCTCGGACAGCTGCAGCTGTATCCGAGATGCTGTGGATGGATTTACTTTGACAAAAACCAGTGTTTCACAGACAAACGGCAGAGTACAGCAAGACTTATCTGCACCGGCTCCAACATCTGGTGAAGATAAGAATGGAGAAGTTGAAAAAGAGCAGCAATAGAAAATTACGTCAAGAATAAATATGTTGAATGGGTAAAACGTAATAAGTAGAAACATAACGAAGAAGAAAAAAATTATTTGTTGAAATAATAGCACAATTATGCTATGTCTCTTGTGAGATTTGACAAATTATGCAGTATTAAAAAATACATGATTTGACTATTTTTTTAATGGAAAACTGTTGGCAGGACAAAATGGTGAAACAAGCTGATTTTGAGTTTCTGACTAGCCATTCACCAAGCTAAAAGTCTGTTGATTTTAGTCACCAGTGGGTTTTTGCAGCTCAAAAACTTATTAAACTTATTAAACTTCAAAAACAACCATTTAATGGGTAATCACAAGACCACAGTGAAAGTACGGTGGTGGAGATTCCCAATGACCACAAAGGGCCTTCAGTAGCTATGTGACTGCAGCAACATCAAATATACTGCATACTTGGTGCATAATGGTCCAAGGTCAACAAACTGGATGTTGACTTTGTTGGACAATGTTGCCAAATGTCTCCATTTTCAACCATGTCGAAAATGGAGACATTTTCTCTAATTTAAGCTGAAGTGTAGATAGATAGATTTGGATACTTCTCTCTAAATCCAGATCTAAAAACTTGCTTAAGCATGGCTCATTTTATTGGCAGTTTCTCCAACCAACAGAGAAAATCATGAGATAGCCGAATGCCGTGCTAAAAACCCAATGAGATTTACATGTTGAAAGGAATGAGCTTACGTCTGAGCTTGCTTTGCTCTGTGCTTGTATGCTTACCTCTCTAGGAAGGCGAAGAGTTCAGTGAGGAATGATTTTGCACTCTGAAGTCTGGAAGACTTGTCATGTGATCAGGGTGCAGGCTCCTCTGAGTCTAACACACCAGATTTATGAAGACTTGCTAAGCCTGAGCTCTTTCTAGATTACCTTTTTTTGCCTTTTGAAATCTACATATGAGCTGAAAATACAGAGACACAGTAAAGTGCAAGCAGTTTTTGGTACCAAGTTAAATGATCCTGTTGCCTTGTGCAGTTTAGACTGAGTCTCGCAATGCTGGTGCAATGCTGATAACAGAAATAATTTCTACATGCTCCTGTTCCTTCAGTAATGTGGTTTTCATCTGGTACTAATTTATAAATGTTGTACTTTGTCAATATGGTCATGGATTCTATGCTTAAAAGTTCTGCTTAGACTGCCAAAGTCTTCAATCAGCCTAACCACTGCCCTGTGTGCAGTATAGTAAGAAACTGCACTGAAATCATTACATCCTTTGTCATAACTCCGATTGTTAGAAGGCTAAATTTCTTGTCCAACTTTGTGTTTCTTTTGCATTTTATTTTTTTGTCCAGCATGAATAATCTGTAACATTAAAGTTTAATGTGTGGAGAATTAGTGTCCTACTTTTACTCCAGCAGTGTTGTAAGTCCTTTCCCACGGACGTCTCAGTCTACAGAATTACTTCCAAGTGTGCTTACATCAACTGTGTTAGAGCTTGTTTTAATTTCTTATATAAACAAGGTGGTGTATTTGCTATGTTTAGTTGGAATCTCCTTTAAAGTCAGAGGTGACAATGACGTTACTTCATGACCAGGTGGACTGTTGTGGGTGTTAAAATCCTTTTAATTAGATTAAGTGAAAAGGATCCTGATCATATGTGGGTGGTGTGTGGGTAATCTAAAGTCACGCAATACTCCATCACCACAGGTGGCTAATCCATCACAGACAGCGAGGAGGAAACGACGAACACTTAAGACAAAAGCCAAGATCGCAGAAGATAGTGTTAGTCTCAACACTGAACTTTAAAGGAAGTTCCATTAATGATCTCTAAGCCCCAAACATCCAGTTCAGATCGATGAAGAAGGAGGATTAAAACTCCTCAGAAAAAACAAATTGTTTAGCGACTCAACTCCCCAAGAGATTGTCCTAATAATCCTGTTTTAACTTGTATGTGAGCAACTCTCTCTGGGTCTCTGTCTGTCTGCAGCCAATAGGTGTGCATAATGGTGAAGACGTGTCGGTGGAGCAAAAGGAAGTATCCCACCGGATGTTTATGTGTTTGTTTTCTCTGTTGGGTTCAAATCCAGAACTCAGTCCTTTGATAAAATAAACTGTAAAAAAAACTGATGTCTCTTACATCTATATTTATAGGTTTAAAAACAATGCTATATGTTTGTAAATCGAAAATTAAATCAACACCTGGTTCTTTTACTTCTATTTTGCTAGTATCAGATTGGAGCCCCATTGCCTTCAGAACTGCTGTAACTGTTTGTAGATTTAGAGTCAATAATGTATTTTCAAATAATTTTCTCCTTATTCTAATGCTTCATTAACACTTCACAGAGTCATCTTCTCCTAAAGATTCCTGTAGGGATTGAGTTGTTACCATGTGGTTGGCTGATTTGTCAATTGTTATAATATACAACTGAACTAGTGTATATCAGAAAGTGATCAGAGGAAGTATGTGGTCTGAAAGGGGGCCAAATCAGGGGTTTAGTAAGGCAACATCAACACTATTTATTGGAGGCTTTAATTCAGTCAGATGTTGTTGAAAGTAAAAATACATGATGAAAAGGGACCATTTTAATCTGGTAAATCAAATACATTTTCTAGACTACAACTTAAATTAAATGTTCATCGAAGGGATGTGTATGAAACAGATTTCCGGAAATGTAAACAAAAAGATAAAAAAACGAGAGAAAAGAAGTAGATAAAATTGAAACTGCAGGTATAACAGACATAATTTCCAGCTGTTGACAGCTATGACAGTGACAGTGAAGGATTGATGTTATCGGCGCTTGCGGATCTTGGCTTTGCTTCAAGGTTTCAACATCTGAGCAAGAAGGATTTTCTTAATGAGCACCATAAACACCACAAAACTACATTAAAAAGCCAGACCCTTGCCTAAACACGACATTTCCCCTTTTGTGTGTTCCAAAGAAATCATTGTTGTTATGGAATTTCTGAGTGTTTTTCCTAGATTTGTCAGAACTTCTGTGTATATACAAGGGGAGCTTTTAAGTTTGCCAAGTAGAAAGAATGATTTGAAGTGAACAATAACAAATGGATCAAATCAGGTCTAAGAAGGCTCATTTTTAATAGAAATGTACAACAAATGGAAATGAAAATAATTTAAATGGCATGTTAAATAGAAAATTGATAGAAAACTGTTTCAGTCTCTAACATGATTAGGTATTTAGACCAGGAAGTCAGTCAGCGGTAAAAATAAAAAAAGGGTCCAATAATTTGAAAAAGAATATGTGGGCAATATTTTCATGAGTTTCTCTCCAAATTCAGAAAGACCATTTGTTTGCTTGCTAAAGTTATTTAACATTGGTCAGTTTTTATTTATTTATTACACTTTGCATGCCAATAATGTGGCCACATTTAATAGAAGCTCACATCTGACACAAGAAGCTAACGATCAGTTACTGTTGGAAGCATTTGTATTGACGGATGTAAAAATGAGGAGTTAGAAGAATGTGGAGTGAACTCATATGATCAAGATTAAAAATAATAATACCGTCACGTAATTTCCTAATATCCTGCAGCTGTACTCTGCTGTGAGATCCCTGGGAACTCAGAGGAAATGTTGGGAAATCAGACTTAGACCATAGCTGCCGTCACAACACTGGGCCACATAAACTGCCCTTCATCTCTCTGGGTATGCACTTAAGTACCAGTTGCATGGAGAACTTGATCTGAAGACATCTATCTTCAGAGCTAGTTTTTCATTCAACAAGTGAGAGAAGTAGCATTCCCTGGACATGTGACCAGTACCTCACATGGCCAATGCAGAGATGCAGACAACAAGCAACTATGGCCGTGTAAACTGGTTATTATACCTATTAACAACATTGTGTTGGATTATCCAAAGTAAACTCCTACAACCATGTAGCTAACATGCAAACGCTCCATGCAGAGCGGATTTGAAACCTCGACCCTCATCCTGTGAGGAAATGGTGCTTAACTACCAGGTCTTCCTGTTAAAGACATGATTAACGAATATTGATAGTTTTTAATCAACATATCCTGTGGAGATAATGTCTTTATCGGGGAAAAGACTTGTTTATTTTAGCGAGCCAAAGCCAGACAAGAAACTCAGTCTCCTAGAGAAAGTTGGACTTGCTTCAACAATCGGCATTTACTTACCACAATTTTTGGTTTTAATTTCATTTTAATTTGACAATGGCATTACTTATGTAAGTATTTTGGCACTTTTAGGGAAAAAAAATAAGTATGGATATTTAAACTGTGTTCTCAGCTGGAGCAAAAAGTGTTTTCCATTGTAGTTTATGCGACTTGATCAAGCGTTGAACTGATTTTCATGTCTGGACTCAGACACCCAATAAAATAAATTCTTGTTTTGAAATGCCACATTTCAAAACAGACCTAAGAGGAAATGTATTTTTATTTTTGTTAAATTTTTTTTATCTTTTTTATATTTCCGACAAATCTGGGATCTATAATCCAATGTAATAAAGTGGATTACTTGCACAGATGCTGTTTTTATGGTGTTCTGGAAATCATAGTAAGTAGGGCTGTGATATGTGATATTTGACCAGGAGCACTTGTACATGCCTATGAGGTGACTGAATTATGGCGTACTATTGTGATACGCAGAGGTTCTCAGTTTGTGTATTAAAACTGTGACACAGGAAGAACTTTTTTCACCCAAACATTTCTGGTTTTACAGGTATGATATTGCACAGCGTGAACAATTTGACGCCTGTGTGCTTATCCTAAGTGGTGTGTCTTTTCTATCAGGTGTCGGCTACAGATGGGGACCGAGGCTCTTTTGGGACCATTGCCTACACCCTGGGTTCAAATTCTGGAGGCACACTTCCCTTTACCATTAACAAGGAGACGGGCCAGCTATGTACCAGCACAGCTCTAGACAGGGATGAGGGATTGGACAAGTTTGATCTAATTGTGACAGCAACAGATGGAGTAAGAACCCATTTCCTCTATTACTACTATATCTCTAATATTTAAAATTACTGTAATACTTTGATTTAAACCTGTAAACAGTGCTAGTATACAAATTTTGCCAAACTAAAACACACTTATTGATTTTGTAGCATGAATAAGTTAATGCTTTGTTGAATTCTTTTAAAGGCACAAATCAACCAATCTATCAAAAAGCTATTAGTCTAACAGCAATAATGTGTCCATTCCTCCGTTAAGCAGTCATAACCAGATATTTAGTAACTAATATTTAGAGCTAAAGTAAACTTTTCAAAAAGTCAAATAACTTGATTTGTTGCAGGAGAAGATATACATCAGCGGATATCAGATTCCTGGTGACAAAAGACAATCTTTCAGCATGAAATAAAACAACAACTTTTGATCAATTTTGATGTTGTAGACAAATCAAAGATGTGTTCCACTGAACTGATCAAAGTGACGCTCACGTCAGAACCCAACTCGCTGTTTCCTTGCACTGACTTGAAGAATCAAAGGGAGCAACAGGATGGCAAAGCAATCAGTGAAAAACAGGAAATGCAGGAAGGGACGGGGATAAGGAAAAAAGGAAAGAGCATTTCAATATTGATTGCTACCAGATAACTTTGAACAGAATCTACTGGGAAGAAAAAAAAGTTTAGTCTTAATTGAACCATTCTGGTTAAATAAGTGTCAAATAAATTGGAATCAATCGAGGCCTAAAGTGGATCACATTTACATTACTTAAATTTAAAGTATCATTTAATCACTGGATACATGTGAAACTGGATCTAATCTGCAGTTTTTGTGTAATAGAAAAAAAAAGTAATTCCAGTGGCTTTCTGCCTATCCATCATTCCCAGCTCTATCCACACGGTGTCTATTGCCTTTGTCTCAGCTATCTCTCTTTTTATAATGGCCTCGTAAACTAACCCTGCAGTTACAGTGTAAACCCGTTACTTTGCTGACAAACACAGCATTTGAATGGCTCCATATTTAAGGGATTGTCAACAAAGAGCTCGTCTCTCTGGTTTTCTTTAAAACTGCTCATATTTATTGTTGGAGTTTCTAAGAAAAGACTTGATTGTCATCAAGGCACACAAAATAAAACAAACAGTATGCTGTCTGTGGTGACGTACTGCACGGCTACTTAACTAAATCTTTATTTCCCCAAGCTTAACTTTAATTCATTTTGAGTGTTGAACCAGAAAATGCTGCCATGTTACACTGTGTACTTCCCGAGAACTGTTCTTTTCCTACATATATGAATGCAGAAACTGTTGAATCAACTATTGTTTTATCCATACAGGGTGGTCTGAGCTCTGTGTCTCGCGTGAGGGTCACTGTGGTGGACATCAATGACAACCGGCCCACCTTCTATCCAGCTGTGTACACGGTCAGTCTCAGTACCCACAGTGCCCCGGGAACCTCTGTGGTGAAGGTGACAGCCAATGACCCTGATGCTGGACAAAACGGCAAGGTGACCTACCGCACAGTTCCTGGAGGGGGCTCCACTTTCTTCACTCTCAACAAAGACACAGGTGATTTTACTTTATGGGGCAGTGAGGCAACAATAACTAAACGTTTGAACTAACTCCCTCCCTGCATTTAAACCTCAAAACAGAGGAAGACGATATAAAGAATTGATATTTACATTAAGTGGATCAATTGTGACTCAAATGCACTTCAGTAATTATATTTCATTGTCAGTGTTACTGTGATTCTGTAAATTGTTTGGCATGACGAATCGCATCCTAACTGAAGACAAGAATAAACAACCAACCCAATGAAAAATATCTTAGGTTAAAAATGCTGACCGTTTTTGAATTTCGGCTTGCAGATTACATCAAACCGAGCCAGGTATTTCATTTTCTCTTCATTGTTTATTTGTTTTTTTTAACTCCTAATTCTAGGAAACATAAAACGATGTACTGAACATAACAAGAACCAGTCAGTTCGTACAGTTGACTCCAGCAGAGTTGATGAGATTGACCAAACGTTACATTAAATTTTGTTTTATTTTAATTGAAAATTAATTACTTAATTAATTAATTATTAATAACTTAACGGAAGTTGTAAAGAAATATATTTAGTTTGTACAGTCTTGATTTTGTCTGTGAAGCTGTCTGTAATTAAGATGAAAGAGTTTACACTTTTTTTTATTTTCTGTACTTGCAGGAGTAATTTCTTTGTCCCGTTCCCTCCATGGTAAATCCAACACGGTTATTTCCATGGTGATATCGGCCGAGGACGGCGGCGGTCTAACAGCGCCAGTTAATGCCAGAGTCAATGTGAGCGTGGTGGGAGGTTCTGTGGCATCTCCCACTTTTGAACAGGCACAGTATTTCTTCACGGTTTCTGAGGATGTTCTGAGAGGCACGGCGGTGGGAGTGGTCCGTGCTGCAACAAAAGCAGGTGGGAATATTTGTGCCATTAATTAGGCATTTTCTTTGTAATGTTGCACTCCTGGTCAGAAACAATCAGTCAGAGCCAGGAGGAGGGTTTTAGCGGTGTCAATCATGCATTGCTCACACCCTCCCACTTGCTGTCAGCAGTGCTACAGCTCCTGCTACTGCAGAGCCTGCAGTGAATGTGCAGACTAGTTTGCACAGCCGCCGACAATGGTAGGCAAACAGTTTTTCTGCAATATTAGGTTGTTTCTCTACAATTATCAGCTGCAGAAAACCAGCAATCTTGAGCTTACAATGAGCAGCGCGCACACAAGAGTGACTAACAGTGCTAAGACCCTCCTTTTGGTTATGATTGGTTGTTTCTGACTAAGCAGTGTATTTCTGCAGATGGCAGAAGGACCACAGGGAGGCAGATGAGACAGATCATCTGTTTTATATTATACTGTCAGGAGTGAATGTTTGAACAAAAAGTAAAAAACATTTTATTAAATGTTAAATGTTTATTAAATGTTTATAAAAAACCTTTATCAAACTTACCTGCTAAGGCTTTAATGGGGTTTTTTTGTATTGGTATCTCTCATTGAATTTATAATTCATGTTATGCAGCACTTTGGTGCTAGATGCTTGTTAAAAAGGGTTATGTAGAGACTTGACATTGACATTGACATTGCTTTTCCTTTCAGGAGTCTCTAAAGGCATCTTATACTCCATCTCTTCGGGAGACCCTGATGGCTACTTTACAGTGGACAGCTCCTCTGGGACCATTCGGACAGCTCTTCCTCTTGACCATGAAACCTGCTCCAGTCTTGATCTGGAGATCCAGGCACGCTCCGGTTCTCCTCCAGCCTACGCAAACAGTCATGTTCGAATAACTATTTCAGATGTCAACGACAACGCCCCCGCCTTCCTTCCCTCCTCATCGGAGTCCCTCCTTTTGCCTGAAATAACCAAAATGGGAACGGTTATTTACCGTATTCAGGCCACAGATAAAGACTCCGGTCACAACGGTCAGCTCAGCTTCGACCTCATCTCTGCCGGGGCTGCAGGCAGCAGTGGCCAGAGGACATTTGGTGTTGACCGTGGCAGCGGGGAGGTACGCTTGATCGGAAGTCTTTCGTATGAAAGTGTCCCACGCTATGATCTTCAGGTGATCGCGAAGGATGGCGGAGCACCTCAGCTCAGTTCCACCTTCACTCTCGTGGTCCACATCCAAGCACAAGATGCACAAGGCCCCACCTTCGACACCCTCACCTACAGGGTGGAGCTACGGGAGAACACGCTTCTCAACACACGTTTCCTGCAGGTCCGAGCGCTCAACAAAGAGGCTTCAGGGAATTCTGGAAGCTCTCCATCTTCATCCTCAGTTTCCTACCGCCTGAGGCCCGACGGTGATGCGGCTGGATTTGGCATCATGCCCGACACTGGATGGCTGTTTGTTCGAAGCTCTCTGGACCGAGAGGTTAAAGACATGTTCCTATTGACCGTCCTAGCTACGTCAGGCCCAGGTGGAGCAGGGAGGACCGGCAGCGCCACTGTCAGGGTGACCGTAACTGACGAGAATGACAATTCCCCGAGGTTAAGCCAGGAGAGAGTGTTCCTGGCAGTCCGAGAGAATTTGTTGGCAGGAACCGGGTTTGGGAGAGTGTCTGCGACAGACAGAGATGCAGGACTAAATGCTCGACTCACGTACAGACTGCTCCACTCAGACAGACACTTTCAGATCAACTCCCAAACAGGTGACTAGAAACAACATGCAGTAGCTACGCTATCACTTCATTTTAACAGTTTTAATTGGATTAAAATTAAATCAGCATTACAGCAAACTTAAAGTAACTGCATATTAAAAGCCACATAATTTCCCTTCAGAACGTAATGATCAGTAAAATCTTAATGAAACCATTAAATTGCTTTCTGTGTAATTTCCCGTTTTGCTTCAGGGGAGATCAGCACCCGCCTCGCCCTCGACAGAGAGCAGCAGTCCAGTTATCAGCTTGTGGTGGTCGTGCAGGATGGGGGTACCCCTCCTCGCAGTGCCACAGGCACCGCTCACATCACCGTGCTGGATGAAAATGACAATGCCCCCAATTTCACTCATGCCAGACCTGAACGGGAGCTGCTGTTTCAGGTGAGAATCGAGGCAGATATGTCAATATACGAGGCATACAGCTGCATTGTTTCTCTTTTTATCATTGACAAATTCTAAATGTTGTATCACTAAGAATTATTTGTGTGGCAAGTTATTTTTTTGTCATCTATACCTTAACATTGCTGACACTGTACACAATCATTTTTTACCTGATCTACAGTGCCAGAAAAAAGGTCTATATTTTTTTTTCTGTTTCGGGCATTTTAGTTGCACTTAAGTGCTTCGCAAATTAAAGTTTTTTTGTATTAGACAAAAATAGTAAATATAAAAAGTGATTTCAGAATGATGATTTCATTCATTATTGGGGAAAAAAAAAAAAGCTAGACAAACCAGGCTAGAGTTCTGTGTGGTTTTTGGTACATTTTTCGAATAAGGTAATCACTTTAACTTGAAGAAACTACTGTATGCTTATGTTAAGTGCAAAAACAAATATAAGGAAGTGTTTGTGAACTTATTTGAAGTCTGAGAGTTTTTTTTGTTGTTTTTTTTTTTAATGCAGGTGACAGAGGGGCTTCTATCAGGGACTGTGGTGGGGACTCTGTCAGCTAAGGACCCAGACGAAGGGGAGAATGGTACCCTGCATTACTCTTTATCAGGTAATTCCAACATGGTCAAACGCTAATCCTGTGCCCACTGCAGTTCTGTAACTGAACAGTGATGACTTTCATTTATTACTGTTTTATCTGTTTCACATTCCTAAGGACCCAGAGCGGAGCGTTTCTCCTTGAACCCCACCAGTGGTGAGCTGAGAACTGCTTCCCCTCTGCGATGGGCGGACAGAGCCGAGTACGGATTTACCGTGACCGCTGCTGACCACGGCAGTCCAGGCCTCAGCTCAACCTGCCAAATCCGTATACAGGTATACAGTATATACAGTATATACAATTTTTGTTTTCTGACCAAATTAGTCGAAATCAAGGGGGGAGCTGAAGCCCTTTTTGCAGAGCACAACGGGTAACAGTTTAGCTCACTCTTTTTGCTTTCCTTGCTATTGAGTTTTATGAGAACGACACATTCAGTTGGTTCAGTGAAGCTGAACCCATGCCTATGTAAATAAAAGCATGTATCAAATCTAGTGTGCGTTTCCTGATTCGGAGGTCATGGAGGTAACACAAGTCCAGGGTGAGAGGGTGATGTTGCGCTCTGGGAGTGTGCTGGCCTGGACTAATTTTCGGAATTCTCAGTAGTGAAGGTCAACCCTGCATATCAACATACAATATTAGGAATTCGGCTGCAGGAGAAAAATGTCTTCAAGGAGAGGATGGCGGCAGCTTGCTTTCACCGTAGAGCTTTTAGCTCTTTGTTTTTCTGCCTGATGTGATTTCATAAAGGAAAAGGATGCTAATTGCAGCAGGAGTGCTTGCCTCAGATTTCACTCGTGCGCTGCTTGTGTGACAGTGTGATTAGACAGAGGGGAAACAGGCACCTTGGAATCAAACGTTCCCAGATGAGATTTGATGAGAGCCAGCTGCAGTGAATCATACAAACAAAAAGGGAATGTGCACCACTGTACAGTAGCAGGGAGCAACACATGCATGCACACGGACATCGTGAAACACTTGTTTTGGATGTCCGGTGTATTGATTTTGAGATAACATTTTACGACGTAGTGGATAAAATCAAACATGTTCAAATTGTACACTACAGTTAGTGTCGGACAAATATTGGATGTCTTGAACAGAAAAAGCAGTGTAGGTCGGTAAATAATGGTGTGGACTTTTTGTCCTGATCTAAATCATTTGGGAACAGACATCTGCTGAGACAACTTCCCTGTACATTTCTTTGTTAAAATCAATATTATGGATGTGCTTCAGATTTCAGATTTCAGCTGTAAAATAACAGCTCAGTATCATTTTGTGTAAATTCGTTTTGTGATTGTGTTCCAAATAACATCATCATTAATGTTCTGGATGCTCCAGCAGCTGTTTTTTCTTGAAAGCAACAGATATTTTGTCTCAACAGAATTTCTAAACATTTATCTCATTCAACAAATTGAGTTGAATCTTTTATTTACTCACATTTAACTCCAGTCAACATGTTTCCATGTGGACCAGTGTAGCCTTAGCATGTGTACTCTTTGTTTTAATATGGCTTGTTTTTTTGTTTTTTTTTATTTGGTTCATAACATATTTTTGTGTGTTTCAAGATAATATTGTATACAGACAAAGCAAGCAGCATAGATATGTAGTATAAATAGTGGTTCTCTCTCTTCACAGACTTAACATTTTGATCTGAACATTCTAAACTTTAATGACTGGAATTTGAGCTGCTTGTTGTGTAACAATCCTCCGCACCAACACACTTCTGGGGATAGCAGGTCACATAACGCAATCAGTCAGGAAATTACAAATATCCCATTATTATCTCTTATATGAACATCAATGTGAAGTGTAAAAATCCAAATCACACTGATATCTCAACAATCCAGTTTTCTTAATGTTGTGTAGCCTTACTGCTCAACTAGATTTTTTTTTTTTTTTTGAAAAATCTTTTTGCCAACCTTAATGGCTTCCATGCAAGATGGTGATTTTAACCCAGGCCCATTAAATACCCATCTAGACTGAACAAAGTTAATAATGGGCCCACACACACGTTGCCCTGTGACACGTCGGAGCTGTTAGATAAACAAATATGTATCTGTTACTAGAAAAGTGTATATGATTGAAAAACAGCCCAGTAACATGGACAATCAAGAATCTTATCAGTGTGTCCTGGCCTATTTGGTGCACAGTTGTTCTTTTTCGAGCAGACTGAGGTATGTGGAAGTTGGCTGTTGCTTTGCTTTATTTGAATTGAAGTATTTACAAGTTTCCTATCAAACCTTTGATCCTAGTGAATTAGTTTACAGACCTTTTACTCCCCAGATGAAATCAAATTGCTGCAGTAGGATATTTATTCTGAAATACTGCACATTTTCCCTCCATGTGCAGTGAGAATGCCCATGAGGGTTTTAAAATTATAACAAAAACAAAAAAGCAGGCACCAATACATCTCAAGTTCAAGTTTAGGGATGTATGTGCCTTACAGCTGTACTGTCTCCTGAAATTTAAAAGAATTCCAGTCTTGTTACATTCAACAGACTTTGCCTTGATGATTTTCTCCCATGCTTCATTTAAATGATACATTGAAATGTTCTGAAGTTTGTTTCAGTGTGCTTTGGCTCAACCTCTCTGTTGATTGGGGGAAATAGTTCAATGCGATTGCTATCTGAATCATCATTATTATGTAACTCAATTGACAGCAAATACTAGAAAAACTTGAGTTGTTTCACTTTATTTGTTTTCATTTCAGGTCCTCAGCAACTCCAGGTCTCCCCCAACGCCCAATGTCCTTTCTATGACCCTGAACACTGTCGAAGGCACTGCTCCTGGCTCCATTATCGGCTCCCTACGGTCACCTGACCATCAGGATTCTACTGTGCAGGAAGGCCAGGTTACCTACCTGGTGGTGGGAGGGACCGACCGGGATGGGACTTTCATGGTGGACCGCCTGGAGGGCGATGTTTACCTGGTGCGCGAGCTGGACTATGAGAAGGGGTCAAGATACACTCTGCACATTGAGGTGTCTGATTTCTCTCGGGCGTTTCCAAGCAGCCATCTAGTCAAGCTCGACATCAACGTTCAGGACAGCAACGACCACGCTCCGGAGTTTTCAGAAGACCCAGTGACAATTGTGATCCCAGAAAACACAGATCCAGGGGCTTCTGTGTACACATTCCAGGCTGTGGATAGGGTAAGACAATTGTTGAATTGTTGACCAGTGACTGTAGATTTGGGCAGCACAAAATAACGTGCTCACTTTGTATGCTGATTCCAATGAGTGAACTTTATAGTCATCTGTAACAGGAGTTATCAGTCGTCCCTCTGACTTTTTTAATGTTTTTCTTTGAACTATATCAACCTTTAGTGTAGCTATCTCATTTTAGCACTGAAATGTTTTGAAAAGAAAATGGTTGTTCACTTACTATGAAAGTCCTATTATTATTTATAAAAGACTACTTCATCCAATCTTAACATTTTGTGTTGTATAGGATGGTAGTGGGCCCAACAGTGAGCTACATTATTCCATTGAGCATTACTGGCCTGACACATCTGACCTCCTGGTTCTTGACCCTGTTACTGGCGTCCTTTCCTTGGGGAAGACGTTAGACCGTGAGACTACCCCGTCCCTCTATCTTGTGGTGCGAGCCACGGACCAGGCAGTGAATCCCTCTCAGCGGCGCTGGGGCTCGGTCACCGCACGGCTGTTTGTGACGGATGAAAACGACAATGCTCCGACATTTAGCTCTCCATCTGCAGTGAGTGTCATGGAGGATCAACCTGTGGGGTGAGTTTATTTTCAGTGGCTTCAAGCACTTTTTAACACTTTTCGTTCAAGTTAACATTGCAAAAGATAAGATTAATTTCTAAAACATTAAAGTTACTCCTCTGTTTTTGTTGTGGTTTTAATTTTGCTTTCATCTTCACCAACAGGTTTGTGATTTTGTATGTGGTGGCGCGCGATAAAGACGAAGGAGAAAATGGCAGAGTATCCTACAGAATCCAAGCAGGCAACAGTGCGGGTCGTTTCACTCTCAATCCTAACACAGGTAAACTTATTTCAAGTATGAAACTTCAAACAAAAACAAGACAATGTTCCAGAGACAAAAATTGTATTCAGAGGGAATTTATAGATTATCAATGAACAGAAGAAGAAAAGTTCAGATTCATTTTCCTCACCAGCCAAATAGCAGGACTTCTTTCCTCTCTGGTTTGTGAACAATGGATTTATCATGAATATGGATGAGCAAAATTTAGGTAATAAAAAATACTCACTTAAAGTCCTTCATCTGAACTTCTTAAGTAACTCTCATAACTTAATGTACTAGGAGATCACTCAGTCCTTTGAAGAAATGTTTTGCATTTTTAGCAGTTTCCTAATGTTTCTTAACAGATTGGTTCATGGAACATAATCTTTATTTTGGCAATTGAAATCCTGAATTGGAATTATATGTTCAGGCTTTGACAGTTCATCTCTGAGGCTGGGAATTGGTGGCACATGCAGCTCTGACTGGGATTAAGAACCATAAAACAGACACTTAATGCAACTTCCAGATGGAAGAAAGTCTTGATGTCATTACTTTTGAGTATCTGTTGGGTTGATTTCACTTCTGGGTTGTGTGGCGCTAAGTCTGGAGTTATTTTGAGATGTATAGCAGATTAGCACGCATTGTGAAGAGCCTTGCCAAACTTAATGGCTTATGTAGAAGGTATCATTAGACTGCTTATTGCTTAGAAATGGCCAAGTTTGTTCTGCAATCTGTTACTTAAGTTTTCTTGTTGGTTTTATGAAGTGTTCGGAAAGGTTTCTTCTGAGTTGGTTGCCCACATAACACTACTTAAAAATTTATATTTGTAGAAAATATTTTTTGTTACATGAAAGTCAGATTATTAAGGCAATACTTAACAGCTGCAAACAAAAATTTCAGTCTGGATTATTTGGTGGTCTTTCCTACAAATTGCTATTGAATAAGTGATATGGAAAGAGCGCGAAAAAACAAGGGTCATGATGACCTATAGAAGTACATGGTTTTCCTGCTTCTGCCTTTAAATGACACAGACAAAAATCCTCCAGGGACATTAGAGTCTCAACCCCCACAAAGACGTCAGCACACAGTGTATCCTTGGCTTGCGGTGGCATTTATAAATTACACGTCTCTCAGGCACTGAAGCTAAACTTTGCACAATTCTGTGTAAAGTACAAACACACAAACGCAAACATGTATTTCATACTTCCTCTCACTTTGGCTGACCCTTCTTTTAGTTGGTGGGATTGCAGTAGGGCTGAGGGATGGAGGCAGAAAAGCGAGGAAAGTAACTGAGCCCAGACTCTGAGCACTCAGGTTGTAATTCACTGATCTATGTGAATTAAAGTGATTCACATAAGTTACACACATTCGCACACTAGCTGGTGCCTTGCAGATTTAAAGATGAGATTTGAAAACAACTTAAAAGTGTGTAAATTAAATAGCAATTTCAGTGGAAAATATGTTAAGGTTATAAAACTTTAAGGTAAAGTAATACTTTTTAAAGAGTTCTAATAAACTATTATATACATTATTTCTGTTGCAGGCTCCCTCTCGATCCTTAAAGCCCTGGACCGGGAAGAGCAGGAGGTCTTTAATCTAACTGTCGTAGCAGAGGATCATGGGGTACCGCAGCTCTCCGCCTCCCAGGTGTTGTGTGTGCAGGTTATTGATGTGAACGACGAAGCGCCGGTGTTTCATCAGGCTGAGTTCGAGGCCCAAATAATGGAAAATCGAGGACCAGGAACCACTGTATATACTATAACGGCCACAGACCGAGACCAAGGTTTGCTGAAAGAGAGCCTATGATAAAAATAAAGCCGGTTGACTTTTTTTAACGGGCTGGAGATAGGCGACTGTAGCAAAGATAGTTTGGATATTCATAAATACTGAGAAAAGTGTTGAGCTACTCAAATGTTGCAGTTACAGGAGCTTATAGGCCCTGAAAAAGTATTTGCATCCCATCTTTTGTGTTTTGGTGGAATGTTTTTCTATCCAGCCCCCACTGAGTTAGAGACAACGTCAACTGGTGAAATTTAACGTCTGAACTTCTTTATGCTATATGTGTACCTTGCATATCTAAAAACTTTTTTTTATATATATGATTCTACCTAACAGAATAGATCAAGCTCAGTCAGACTGGATGGAGAGTTTCAGTGAGCAGCATTTCTCAGGTCTTGCCAAGGATTCTCAACTAGATTTATGTGTGGACTTTGACTGAACCGTTCTAAAACAGAACATGGTTTGCTCTAAACCAGATATGTCAAGCTCACTTTCCACATGGCATGTCCAGCTTACAATAGAATTGTGTCCTGCCCGCAAGATAATTTTACATCTTTATTCTTAACCCACCAGTGGAATACATAATGCCACACCAATCAAACTATGGATTCTTTAACACACCACGACAGCAAGCTTGCGGTTCAAGTAGATGCAGATAGGGCACCTCCACAGATCTTGATGGAGTTTGCAGAAAGCAGACATGAAATGTCAGCTCACTCAAGGCAAAGTATGATTCCTTGGGTTCTGCACAGTTTCTGCTCTTCATTCGCAAGACGATGCTCCAGCTCTGACTAGTACATGCCTGTGTGAGGAACTGTTCCCAGGAGATGGTGTTTTGGTGACATTTTTTGAGCTACAGCACAATAAAAACACCAAACATCTGGCTCCAAACATTGATGAACTTGTGGCAAAAACAATGCCAAATATCTGGCAAAACATGACTATAACTGTTGTGTGTGTTCCATTTTTTCTGCTAAATGGCATGTTTTCACCACCCTATATTGTGCTGTTGCTTTCATGTATTTTCTTCTAAACTGTTGGTCCTTTCTGTGAAAGAGTTTAAAACGCCTGGTCTTAATTTCATTGGAGCTCTGACTGATTAATATTATTATCCAGTTGAAAGGAAGTCTTTTACAGCCTCTAGCAGATTTTATTCTAGGATTTCTCTGTATTTGGCTCCATCCAACCCAACAACTCTAATCAGCTTCCCTAATCAGAATGAAGCTGTGCCAGTTATATTGTCAAATTAAAGGTTCAAACTATACACCTCACCTGTATTCTTTGATTTTCATACTGTTTGTTTACTAATGTTTCATGTTTTCATAAATATTTAATTTGTTTTGTTTTTTATAACAGGTTCCAATGGTCATATAACATATGGAGGTGTTACAGAAGACGGTTTTGTCATAAATCCTTTGACAGGAGTCATCACCACCACAAAGGAACTTGACACAGAGGTTCAGGATCATTACACACTCACTGGTAATCAAAACGTGTTATTTTACACAACTGAATATGCTCTATTATGTAGAAAAGCTCCCTGTTTTGTGTATCGGCATAAACTGTCAGCTGACAATTTCTCATCAGTGTATGCCAGAGATGGAGGACTGCCTGCAAATTTTGCCAAAGCTGTCGTCCGTGTGGAGGTCCAGGATGTGAACGACAACATTCCTATATTTGCAAAATCGTTGTATGAACTCGAGGTGCCAGAAAACCAGGATCCCGTAGAGCTTTGCTTTATCAAGGCCACAGATCCAGACTCTGGTCCCGGTGGAGAACTGGAGTACAGAATTGCAGGTGAGAGATAGCATTTTGTTTCTAATCTTAGACAGTGATTTAAATGATTAATTTTTGTGATTGGGTTCATTTTTGTATGTTTCATCAGATCATGCATAATGGTGATT
Organism: Poecilia formosa; assembly: GCF_000485575.1. Lineage (NCBI taxonomy): Eukaryota > Metazoa > Chordata > Actinopteri > Cyprinodontiformes > Poeciliidae > Poecilia > Poecilia formosa. The sequence goes on along the minus strand of NW_006799942.1, from coordinate 3,505,885 downwards.
CAGAATGTGTCCAGTTTGATATCAAAGATTTAACAAACAATGCTTTTTATTTTGAGGTTTTTCCAAGGCTTGAAAGGACCAGGCAATTAAAAAAAAAAGATATATCTATATAATCAGCTCCATTTTGACTACTGTCATGAAATTGCCTCACTTTCTTCCAGTACTAACGCAACTTAAATGCCTGTTGATGCATATTCTATTCAATACAAAAGAACATTTTGGAAGTACTTTTTGTCATCTAGTGGCCAGTGTGCGTACAACATCCAGTTTTGATATTACAGTATTAAATGGCATTTGAAAAACAATTATATCTGCCCAGAATGGATTATACAGAAGCCTAAGTTGAAGATTATGTTAACAGTATAATTAGTAACAACATAATTCAGTTATTTTATACCACTATAAAACTGTAGCTGGAGCTTGAACAATTGTTTATATATTAATATGCCCAGTTGTGTCTTATGTCATTTTAATTTTAATTCATGTGTACATGGTACTTCCAAATTAACTATCCTTATTAAATTTTGATTGTTTATTTTGGAAGCAAAATAAACAATCCCTTTGCATCTATATCATCAGAGATATGGTGATATCTGATGACTGAGATGCACATAATTCCATTTCATCTGGCTTTTGTAATTACTATGCTCCCTGCATATTCAAGAGACCTTCATTGTGACCACAAACTTGCTTGGGTTACTTCAAGGTTCCATGAAACACAAGACTTTGCTGATGTCTTTCTCTATCATCATTGTAGCGGGAGACTTTGACGGAGCCTTCCAACTCCACCATAGCACGGGAGCTCTCTCCACCTCACGCAGACTTGACAGGGAGACAATTGCGGAATATAACTTGGAGGTGGTGGCCAAGGACCGAGGGAGTCCTCCTCTTAGTGCTACTGCCACAGTTAGAGTGAAAGTGTTAGATGTCAATGACAACAGCCCAGTTTTTAAAAGAAACAGCTACAACACGGAGGTCTCTGAGGATGCTGCAGAGGGTTTTCAAGTTCTGCAGGTATGACAGATGTTTAAAAGATAATCAGAGCGTCAAATGAGCACTCAAGTTTATTAACATATTGCTGAATAATTTCTCCTTCTTTTCCAGGTGTCAGCAACAGATGCTGATGATGATCTTAATGGGAAGATCCTGTATTTTCTTAGTCAGGAGGCACACGGAGCGTTCACAGTCGATGAAGAGACTGGTCGTATCACCACGTCAGCACCTTTGGATCGGGAAAAATTGGCGTCATACAGCTTCCAGGTGTTTGCTGTAGACCTTTCTCCTGCTGTGCCCAGGAACTCTTCTGCTCAGGTAAAAACATTGGTGCTGATGGCGACCAGTTGCTACACTTTTATCCTTTTAACTTATGGGACATTTACCCAACAGGTGACAGTCACCATTCTTGATGTCAATGACAATGCTCCCTTCTTCGTACAAGACCCGTTGATCATCGAAGTTTCCAACAGGCGTTCCCAGCGTGTTTTAGCCACTATGAAGGCTGAGGATAAGGACTTTGGTGCCAACGGTTCTGTGTTTTATCGCTTTGCCACATCTGTGAAGGGCTTCAGCATCAATTCGCTGACTGGGGAGATCCAAGCCACTGAACCGCTAACAGACCTTACTCAGGCTCAAAGGACCTTGATAGTGGAGGCCATGGACCAAGGGAGCCCAGCACAGTCCGCACAAGGAGTGGTGGTAATTTTTGTGAAGGAAGTGGAGTACAATGGTATTCGATTCTCAAGGAATGCTCGAGATGTCAGCATACAGGAAAACGCTGCAAAAGGTTGGGGAGCATTGTTTGGAATCATGGACTTGCATTGTTTGTCAGTTTCTCTGATCTCACCAGTAAGTAATATTGTGTCTGATTCACAATTCTAGGCACAGCAGTGGCTCAGACTCAGGCTCAGTATCCTGATGGCACACGTATGGGGATCAGCTATAGTCTCTTTAGTGGGAACAAAAAGCAGGCTTTCAGTATCAGCTCCTCAACAGGTGAGATTATCCAGCTTGCTTGAAACCTATTGGTGTATAAAGCTGTCCCAGTTTGAGAATCTTCCCTATCAATCTTGTTAACAGACATTTTCCTTTTACCATCTGTCCTATAGGTGAAATCTGGGTGCAGAGCTCCCAGGGACTAGATTTTGAGGACAGTCCCCGACTCCGTCTTGTCGTGAAAGCTGAAACTGTGTCCTCCACATCATTCATGGCTATTAATTTGGTGCTTCAGGATGTCAATGACAACCTTCCTCGCTTCCAGTTGCAGAATTATGTCGCCTACATGAAAGAGGCACAAGGATATGAAATGCCAATTATACAGGTGTTTAAAGATCATGAAAGTTAACTTTACATTACTAAGTCTTACTATCAGAATTAGACACACTGACAGTTCTAGAGGTAAAGTGAAATTTTTTATTTATTTTTTTTTTAATTCCCTCCTCGATTCTTTTCCCAGGTGGTGGCCGAGGATGTGGATCAAGGGCAAAATGGTCAGGTGACCTACTCCATCCAGTCATCAAGCATGAGCGGCTTGTTTAAGATCGACCCGATGACAGGAAGCATCACGACAGCTGCCATCATGGACCGGGAGATCTTTACAAAAACCAAGTGAGGATAAATCATTAGTCCTGATAAACAAGCACAAAAAAAAATTAACATACATCTTTGCTGAATACATATTAGTGCTGCACAATATATTGAATATTAATTTTAAAAAAACATTATAAGTGTTTGCAATATCACAAAAGACTTCTTGTAAGTACATGGATCTTTTATTGTTCCTCTTCTTGTTTTTCACCCTCCAAGTTTTTAGACTTCGGTGGGCTTAGGTGATTTGCTAGTTTGTCGCCATTTCCGGACTAGTAAAGATGAAAAATATATAAAATCCTTTAACTGCACGTTTTGTTGTCTTTCTCATTTTAAGAAATGACTGAAAGAAATTTGTTTCAATATGAATATATACGTAGCCCTTCATGAAACAGAACGTTATGGAGTACTTGCTAGAAGTTTTGAGACAAGCCTTTAAAAGCAAAGCGAAGCTTTCATTATATTTCCATTTGAATTTTTAGTGGCTCGGCTACTTGTAAGAAATGATTTGTTATTATGAAATGAAGAAATGTCTTCATGGAAATATATTTTAGCAATGTTTAATGTGAGGTTATGCTACTGCAATAAAATATGAATTTTATTTTAAGAGCTGTTACACAGCCTAACCATAATTATTTGATTGGGTACTTTACATGTACATATTCATGTTCTCTTTCCATTATATATTTTGATATCCAAAATATCTTTGTAAAAAATATATATATATTTTCTCAACTCACAGGCTAGTAGTTACTGCAACAGACAGAGGAAGTCCAAGATTGTCCGGTTTAGCCACACTGACAGTGATAATTGTTGATCAGAATGACAACAGTCCTACTATCCCCTTACCTCAGGAGGTTCGCATCCCAGAAAGTGAGTATTTTTAATTTTTAAGCAATCTGTTTCTTGGTCATCATGATCTGTTAAGCACAACAAACATTTATGTCTCATTTCCTTAATACTCTTTCTTGTCAGATACATTAATCGGCACAGAGATTACTCTTGTGACGGGCAACGACGTTGACTCCAGTCCTGCCCTGTCCTACTCCTTGCATCTTGACCCAACAGCTTTAGGCAAATTTGGGATTCACCGTTACAGTGGGGGTGTATCACTGACTGGCCCGCTGGACTTTGAAGAGAAAACATGGTACACCCTAACCGTCAGAGCTACAGACAGCCAGCACCAAACTGAGGCAAACATTACAATTGTGGTGGAGGATATTAACGACAATGCACCAACATTTACCCAAGATCTCTATCAGGTAGGATAACCTATAAAGAAGGGAAATAACATTTCCTTTTCTTTTTCTTTTTTTTTTTTACTTTTGTATGAATGTAAACTCATTGAAATCATTGTTTTTAATGCACACTATAAATTACATCTGCATGAGGAAATGCACACAGTCATATTTTTCTTTTACATTTTTGACCTCTTCACACCTCTAAAGACTTGACACCATAATAAATTTTACACCAGAAATTGTCGCTGCAGCATACAGTTTTAAAACTGTTGTAAAAACATGCAGGCACATTCCCTGTGTGCACACACTGTGGGCGATAAAAGTTAACTGCCTAATTTTAACTGGTGAAAAGTTGTAGAGATGAGCCTATATAAACTGTGTCAGGAAATTACCTCAACATTAGCACACTCTGAGGAAAAACAGTCACTGTGCTATGATATGCACTTTTTCTCATCTGTGGGGCTACTGCCTGTTGCCCTCTTGACTTGGACTTAGAGGATTTATCACAGTATTTATGTACCTGGTTTCCCTTTTTTGCCCTGTGGTGTAACTGTTTGATTCACACTTATTCACAAAAAGACAACAAATCACATTATCCCCCCTCCCAAAAACAAAAAAAAAAACGTTTTAACATGTTCACTTTTTTTCTGTTAGTAAAGGGAAAACTGGCATATGTTGTTTTGAGTTGTTATTTGAAAAGTCCATTTTTTTAAAATATTTCTATGCAACAAAAAGCTAGGGTTGTCAATTGATAAATACAATTTAAGTTTGAATTTGAGTGGTCAGTATGACTGGAAAGATGCTACTTAAATTCAGTACATTTTCCAGTTATTTGTTTACCATTAATTAATTAATCAATCAATCAATTCTTAAACCAAATATTGTTCTCCAGATTACCCTGCCTGAGCACACACCACCTGGAAGTGCAGTTATCACAGTAACAGCAACTGACAAGGACTCTGGAGAAAATGGAAAGATCACCTACAGAGTGATGTCGTCCACTCAGGAGGGTTATTATATTAACCCCAGCAATGGTAAGATTATCTAAGCTCTTCAGTTTTCTATATTAGTTGATCCTCACCGCATTTTTTGCACTGACTAGATTGCCTTTTCTGTCCAGGAACCTTGTTTATCAACCACCGAGCCGAGTTTGACCCTGAACGCCCAGCAGTAAACATCGTCATTGAAGCTCGTGATGGAGGCTCACCTCCACTCTCCACTCTCACTACAGTCCAAGTTCAAATATCTGATGTCAATGACAATTCTCCTGTGTTTCACCAGTCAGAGTACAGGTTAGTCACCATTTATTTACAGGTGCATCTGAATAAATCAGAATATCATTGCAAAGTTAATTTATTAGCACATAGACAAAGCTATTATAGCTATGTTATATTATATAGATTCCATAATAACAGAAAAATATATCTAAGTATTCATTTCTAGAATTGTTTTTATTTTATTTTTTATTTTTTTGCTTAGATTTAGGAAAAATCCATCTTCTCAGAAAAAATATATTACATAAGACTAAGAAAAATATTTAAAAGAGAAAAGTTAGTTTATTGAAAAATATACCCACATACTGTAAAGTAAGTCAGTACTTGGTTGGGTTTGATTTTGCATTAATTAATACATAAATGCTGCATTGCATGAAGGCAATCAGCCTGTGGCATTGCAAGAGTGTTCAAGAAGACCAACTTGTCCTAATAGCAACTTTCTGCTCTTCTGCATGGTTTGGGTCTGTTGTCTTTTATCTTGCTCCTAACAATACCTAGAATATTTTTATTTTAATATTTTATTCATGTTTATGCAGTAATACTATGGTAAAAGGCAGATAAGGCCATGGTTGATCTCAAGCACACTCATGAATGATATGTGTCTCACAATCCTCTCAAGGCTGTGGTTATCCTTGTTATATATATATTTATATATACACAGATATGTCATTTTTTCTTTTTACCTGAATTACTGGAATAACTTAACTTTGTGGCAATAGTCTAATTGATTGTGTTGTACTAGTAAACCTTGGAGCATGTTGGCCTAGTCTCAGCATTAATTCTTGTATGTGACATTTTTCTGTATGCAGGGCTACAGTTTCTGAAGACACCATCCCAGGGTCAACAGTTTTGACCTTTGAGGCCTTCGACAGTGACCTGTCACGAGAAAACTGTGGCTTTGACTTTGCCATTGCCAGCGGAAATGAAGGAAATGCATTTCAGATTGAGAGCAGCGTACGCTTCCTGGAAGGACGGGGCTTCCAGACAGTCGGAACGCTGCTATTGGCTGAGAGGCTTGACTTTGAAATCAAACCACTTTATAACCTCACTGTTGTGGTGTCAGACCGAGGTGTCCCCCAAAGGAGTTCTAGTGTTGCTGCAATGATAACCATCACTGATGTTAATGACAACCCTCCAGTGTTCACTAGAGCAGAATATACTGTGTCACTCAGCGAGGGAGCGGCCTCTGGGACTGAGATTATACGACTGACCGCAACAGGTGGGCAAATGTTTTATATTCTTACCTAATTTAGCTACTGTTCCTTCTTTTTAATCTGCTTCTTCTGCTTTGATTTTCAGACCCAGACTCGACTCCCAATGCTGAAGTCCAATATACCATCAGCTCTGGAGATGAGGTGAACCTATTTTCCATTGACCAGTGGACCGGAGCCATTAAGCTTGAGCAAACACTTGACCGGGAACACCAGTCTATGCACATTGTGATTATTCAAGCCACGGATGGCAATGGTCATTTTGCACTAGCTCCAGTCATTGTTGAAGTAAAGGACGTAAACGACAACCATCCATTCTTTCCTGTGGAGGTCCTAACAGCCAGTATTCGGGAAAACCAGCCAGCAAACTCAGCTGTGACTGTTCTCCATGCCATAGACCATGACACAGGGGTTTTTGGCCAACTGAAGTACTACATGGTGGAGAGGTCTGGGAAAGGAAAAGACAACTTTGTTGTGGACCAGAATTCAGGAGAAATCCGAAGTAAATTTACATTTGACTATGAAAAGATCAACTCCTTCAATTTTGAAGCCTTGGCTGTGGATTCAGGCAACCATTCAGCAACTGTAACTGTACAGGTGTTTGTCACAGGTGAAGACGAGTATGACCCACTGTTCACTTCCAGTGAATTCTCCTTTGAAGTGCCAGAGGGAGCCAAGAAAGGCCAGAGCATTGGCCAGGTTCAAGCACAGGATGAAGATGAAGGAGTGGATGGTGTTGTTCTCTACTCTATAACTTCCATCTCACCATATTTTGATGTAAACAAAACTACTGGTGTGATTTTTCTTAAGTTAGATAGTTCCAGCAGCAGCAGCAGTGGGTCAGGCCGGGCTAAACGGGAAACCAGGGTTATGACCCTGGATGTAAAAGCTCACAGTCCACTTGATGCCTCTCGCTCTACATCAGCCCAGGTCTCCATTGACGTCACTAATACCAACTTTGGCTTGGCTGCTGATGTAAACATACTGCTTATTATTATCATTGCTGTGTCTCTGGGAGTCATCATATTACTTGTAGTTTTGGCTGTGGTAGTTTTCCTTGTCAAGTCACGCAGAAGGAAAAAAGATCAAGATACAGAAGACAGGAATCTTGCATCAGGAACTGCCTTAAAGAAATTGGATGAATGCACCTCGGGACCTGGAGGAGACAATATTTACCACCAGACTTTGCCAGGTTATGTTGCTGATCAGGGAGGAGCTGGTGGTGGTCCCTACCCTAGAGGAGGCTCTTTGGACCCCTCTCACTCCAGTGGCAGAGGATCAGCTGAGGCAGCAGAGGATGATGAAATCCGGATGATTAATGAGTACCCTCGCGTTGCCTCTATTACCTCGTCCATGCAGGAACACATCTCAGCCAGAGGGCCAGATTCTGGAATTCAGCAGGATGCTGACCAACTTTCGGACATATCCTGTGAACCTGCAGCTTTGGAGGGAAGCACTTGGTTCAAAGGGAAGAAACTGGGTGGCAGTCTGAGTGGGACCTTGCTTTCTGGCCAGCTCCCAGTCTACAGAGATGAAGGAGGTGGTTACCTAGGAGTAGGTCGTGGCCTAAATATTTCCCTCCCCAAGGATTATGCCTTCCCTGAGGATGGTAAACCATCAGTTGATGGTTCGCTCACTGCTATTGTTGCGAGTGATGAGGAGCTTCGTGGAAGCTATAACTGGGATTACCTGCTCAACTGGTGTCCTCAGTTCCAACCTCTCGCCAATGTCTTCACTGAGATTGCCCGGCTAAAAGATGAAACCACTCAGCAAAATCAGAACCCTCGCCAACCCTTTCAACCCAAGCCCAAAATGGATCCCAAACCTAGAATCGATCCTCCTCCTCTCATCACATCAGTGGCTCACCCAGGGGCTATGACAGTGCCCCCTAAAGTCCCTGTAATTGGACGGACATTCCCCCACTTGTCCTCTCTTCGTAGGTCTCCTATTAGTTATGAAGGATCAATTTCTTCAGCAGCAATGTCGCCAAGCTTCTCTCCATCCCTGTCACCTTTGGCTGCTCGGTCTCCAGCTGTTTCTCCGTTTGGAGTCAACCAAGGGCCTTCTGCATCAATGATTAGCACCAGAGAGCCTTCACTTGAGCAAAGTCCTGATCATGAGATGAGAATATGATTGGCACTATTTACAGAGGGATTTAAGATTGATGTCATGAACAAAGCATGCAATCCCTCTAGATGTTCTTTTGAAGAACATGTACTTTTCTGATATAACTGATTTCATCATAAGAAAAGAACGTTTCACAAATGCGCTGATCAATTTTGGTTTCAAACATCTCTTGGACAAACAAACACTGCATATTTACCTAGTTTAATACTTGGGTTTGCTATTCAGACACTTGTCAATGTTGCAGGAATACACAAAAGTGAAAACATGCCTGGTTTGACAAGAACCAGCCAAACTCTTTTTTTCTTTTAAAGTGACATAGATCTCCATGAACTGAACAGGGTCAGGAGGTAGGTGTTTCCACTGACAAGCCCCTAAAGTCAGAGATCTCTTAGTGTGTAGATAGATAGATGTGCTGTTTTTCATGTTTACCTCACTGGCTGGCCAGAGAGCTAAGGACCTTCTCTTTGTGTCAATGAACTTTTTTACACTACAGTATTAAACTTGTGTTGTGGGTGCTTTTTAAAATGGCTTCTGGACATGAGCAGAGACACAGTGATGGACCTGCAAAGGCATCACATAGTGGACAGAAATGGAGATTCCCTCCAAGTCAAAGAACACTTGTTTTTATTTTATTTTTATATTTTTATATGAATATATGATTTCAGGTCTATTATTCTACATTGAGAGGTTATTGTTTTGTGTATTTGCATGTATGTATATTTGTATGTATCTCTTACATTTTTAGAGACTCTTGTGACAGTTGTGTGAGAGTGGAAGATGTTTTTGTACAATTATTTATATGAAAATACAGACTTTCTGCCACAATTTGGCAACAGGAAACCAAACACATCTCAGTTTGATCTGTTTCTGACCTGTTGTTACGTTCCGATTTCTTTTTGGGGTCAAGTTATTGATCAGCCCAACTCCAAAACAGAAGTCGAATGAAGATCATCAACATAAACTTAGCACAAAAAAATAAGAAAATTTGTGTTTTGTCCTTTTTTGTGCTGTTGTTATAACAATGTTTTTTGTAAAGAAATCTTAGTGTGTAAAAGTCTGTTTGTTTCTTCTTAAGAGTTGCCACGATTAAGCAGAAATGCATACATTTTCCTTCTAAATATGGTACCTTTTTAAAAAATAAACAGGCTTTTAAACAAAATAAGATATTTTCCCAAACATCGTTACAAAAACTTGACAATTTTGTTATTTTTTTTTAAGCTAAGTACAAATCTCAGCTTCTCCAGTTATTCAGCATTATGTTGTGTGTGCTTGCACAGAGTGGCACATTCCCACTGTCATTCAGGGACATCTGAATTTCCTGATCACCTATGTGTCTTTGAAAGAAAGTGCTTCCTAAACTACAGTCTTCACAGCCATTAGGCTATGAAGGTTTTCATCTCAGCTTAATGAAAAGACAATGAACAAACTGAGATTTTTAACTGAAAGAGTTTAAACATAAGAGGTTTTTTTCCACAAAAACAGTTCATTTGTTAGATTTGGGCAGGAGTGAAAGCTGTTTCCTAAAAGTTTCCATGAAAAAACAAAAAGCAAAATAAAAACACAAACTGAGAGCTGTTTTTATAATTCAAACCTCAAGCTGTCATGAGGTACATCATGACAATTTTCTAGTCCAGTATGTTTGGTTCTCTCCCTTCCGTTTTTCTTTTTGAGCAACAAAAGAGCCTTATTCATGAGTGACAATAGGATGGAGCAGTAGATATTTAGACAGATTGTGGCCTCTGGTCATATCATGAAGAAAAGTGAAGCTCTTGGCTTACTGTTCTATGAATGTTTTGATCTTCGCTGAAGGAAACCAGGTGGCTGAAATAACCTTACTTTGTAAAGAGGCTGGGTTTCTCCTGAAAAAAAAGGTGAAGAACTCGATCATCACTGAGATCTAACGTGTCTAATCCGTTGCAATGAAAACTCTCAGCTGAAGTAGTTTGAGGATTTGCTCACAACTAGAAAACTCTTCTTGGATTTTCCCAGCGTGATTGGAGGAGTTAGCCAGAACTTGTTTAATGGTGTATAACTTTCTGCCTGGGATACCTCATTATCCCTCAGAATGAGCTGGAAAGGGTCTTTGAGAAGAAGGATTTCTGGAAAATCCTTCTTCTCAGAAACAATATTTATTCAAGACATTTTTTTTAGCAAAATCTGTAAAAGCCTGTTCATGATATTTATGAAGCAAATTTTATATTGTTGAAAATTACCACAGTCAACTGAATAGCTTTTTCTAACTGCTTAGAAGACAAATTTTGTTATGTCTATGCGGGTCTTTTTTCAAGACTCGCATAGATCATGCTACACTTACTTGTATTTATTTAACACGGTTCTCAATAACATCACTTTAACTCCACTTCCAGACTCAACTCCCAGTTGGTGATACAGTAGCACTGTCTTTCAGGGCTGAAGATTGCACTTTGGCATTCAAAACAGAAAGATCCGATGTTAAGCAAGCTCTATCCCCGGCCTAGTACAGGAACTGCTTTGGTGGAAAAATCAAGTTGGAGAAATGTAGCACCTGAGCCAAACAAATGGGAAGCAAGAGCCTGAATCCCCAGTGAATGTAAAAGATTTTGGCAAACAGTGCAGTATTTATGTCTGTTTTACTTTCAGGTTTAATGCATTTTGTGTTGGTGTTTCTTGCTGTAAGCTACATCAAAGGCTGTTTTTAACTCTTCATTTCCATTCAGACCATCTAGCCAAATTGCATTTTCTGGATGTCCCGTTGTTTCCAAAACACGTTTTCTACCTCTCTTATTTGTTCATCACAACACTGCATGTTCTCTCATGCAAAGCAGAAAGCTGTGGCTGACATGATAAGACAATTTTATTATTGCTCAAGTACATTTGTGTTGGAAAGCTTCAATTTAAACATGGATGCCAGTGACTGATCAGTGGACAAATGGCCAAAAGAAATAACAATGAGACAAACTGTACATGTATTTAAAGCAAATAATAAATTCCTACTGATCTCTTTTGACAAACTGGAGTCAGACCTCATCTTTGTAGAACATAATCCAAGATTACTAGAGAAGAACTGTTACAAAAGTTAATCAGACTTAAAAGTAAAAAATGTCAAAAATAAGCTGTAAATATCTAGGTCAAACAATGTGTGCATTTGTTGTAGACATATTTTGAACCTACAAAATACATTTCTGAATAAAAGAAAATATTAGAATTTAAAAAGTAAATTCTTTGGAAATGAATCATTTTCACTGATAAATTAATTGATGACTAAAATAATTACTTGCAGCCCTAAGATGCAATTTGAGCCCATTGGTCAGAGTTCATGGATGGAGAATTTGTGTAAAGATGTAAAAAAATACTCTTCAAAGGAACCACATTAAAGTTGACTGAATGAGCATTATCTATTTTTAAAAAGGGTAAAGATTTTAGTATTTATATGATCTCAGCTGTTAGATAGAAAACAGAATTGCACTGTATCTGCAGTGAAGAGTTGTTCAATGGACAACCCACTAAAATTCTCCCTTTTGTGAGTTACTACATTTAGACTGTTATCCATACACATACGATCAGTCTACATAATTTCAATTTAAACAAATGACCTAAGCGGTATATCTGCAGAGAGCAAAAAGAAAAACTTGCTGGCTTGACCTAGATATTCGCCTGCATACAAAGGTTTGTCTACAGTCTGCTGCCCCAACCTGCAACAATAAATAATTACAAGCACACAGATAAATTAACTTGGAGACGACTGCTCAGTGCCACATATGTCCCACAACAGCCTACCTAGCTAACAATAGCTGGCCTAGATTCTGTTTTTGAGTGAACAAACTAAAACTGTGCTGCTTTTTCAATGGAAAATAGTGTAGAAATGAACAAGAAAGCATTACTCAAAATGTCTGTTACACTACAACATTCATCAGGACTAAAGTCCTGTTGTTTTCTGTCAACTAGAAAGTGTCCCACATAAAAGAAACTAAAGGATAGCCAGGCGGTGATTTGGTACTCAGAAAAGGATAGTCTGACATATTTAAGATGACTGCAGTACACAGATATAAAATTGCTTATGTCTTGCATCAATAGGTTTGCGAAAGAGAATCAATAAAATCAGTAATCGCTAGGAAATAGGTTTTTGATTTTGACCATTACGAGCTGTGACCTCACTGCTGCAGGATTTATTAAGAACCCACAAAGAGAATGTCTCGTCTGTTTCTGTGGTAACAAAACCAGTTGACCTCTAATAAGGTTTGGTTATGTGTTCCACATAAATAAAGGTTACTAAAGCTGGACTCGGTGTTCTTCCTTAAGTACTGGTTGGTAAGGCTGGGCTGTGTGTCCCTGGTTAACTGGTTCCTGATTGGTTCCTCTTTGATTTAATAATGGATGATCAGTATATAGTCCCTGAGAAAACCCGGGCTGTGTGTTTCCCAGTAAGTACTGGTTAACTACCTGTACTCCTGATTTGTTCCTCTTTGGTTTTCTTGATAGCTACCCATTAGTTCTCATTTAGTCCCTCTTTGTGATCCAGGTAACTAGTCTACTGTGTGTTCCCCATTAAGTGCTGGTTATCTAATGATGCACTACTCCATTAGTACATCCTTAGTTCCAAAGGGGTGTCCAAGTAGTTTATCAGATATTGTGTACCTTAATGTAAAGTGTTATCTCCTCATTGGTCATTTTGGCTGGTTTGGTGTATTTGCCGATTTTTGAAAATCGTAAAATGCATCTAATGTATTCTCAGTGCTTATTTTTAATTGAAGCAGTTATATATTTGTAAGAAGCCTTGAAAAAGGGATGGAATCCCACCAGAAAAAGGACTGATAGCTGGCCAAGACGGTTAGTACTTCCTGGTTGTTTTACTCATGTACAGTACAAACTCTTTTGTAAAAAAAAAAAAAAGAAAATAGATATTTTAGTTTGCTGTCTACATTTATTTAAATTTGTTGCACACCTAAATGAAAAACACACACAGGACAATTAAAGGGGCAGTGTTATCTAAAATTGACTTTTTTGAGCTTCACATCATATTGTAATGTTAGTCCCTCATCAAAAGCATACATGGAGTGTTTCCCTGTTGTGAAATCCTTTAATCTCCTGTTGCAACCACTCAGTTGTGCAAAATTCCTGGTTGGACCTAGTGCTGCCTTCAAGACACAGCTCCTCCTCGGAGCTGCAGTTTCCAAGTTTCTGAGCCTCACAGAGCAGCCCTCCTCTGAGACTCCACCACTCAGCTCCGTTAGACTCGCCAGCAGCAATTAGCAAATCCTGGTGGAACTGCACATCTGCTGAGGTCATTATAGGAGCTACTTCTTAGTAAAATGTAGGCAAAAACTTTGTAAAAGGGTTGATAGAGGAGCGGTGTGATGAAAACGTCGTTTCAGAAAGAGCAGGAGGTTTTGAAGAGACAGATGTCCAATTTCAAGGCGATAAATTACAAAGTCAAATTTCTTTGATGTCATATATACAGCATTTTCATGACAACTGAAGGTAACATAGTGATTTAATTGTGGTATAAATGGCACTATGTGCCTGGAAAATACATAATACTACCCCTTTAAGAAAGGTTATGAAAGCATAAGTAGCTCTCAAGATGCAATTCCATTTTTGTGGAATCCACTTTACAGCAATTCTGTTGTTGAAACAATATTGTTTTTACTGTCACAGTTTTTAGAACGTAACCTTAAATGACAGAAAGGGCTCACCAAGTGTTTGGAACAGAAACAACCTCCTTGGAAAACGTGGATTCTGATAAATCACGTTCTCCACAAATGCAACATTCCAAACAAGCACACTCTGTTATAAAGCCTGCTTTATTTCCAGCAGGACTGGAAAATCTGCAGCTGCGCTCTTTGGGAATCAAACTGCAAACCATCACTTCTGACTAGGAAATTAGTGTCCAGGTGCTCATTCATTTGGACTTTGATCAGCCTAATTTAATTAAATGATTGATCAGTAAGTGCACATAAACACACAGCTATTAAAAAGATTAATGTTGGCTACATGCAGCTGCTAAGAAGTAAGGTAAACTTTTAAGGCGCACCCCCCAACTGATACAGCATTTGTGAATGTAGGTCAGAGAAGAGGGAGGGGAAATATAGACCAGATCTCTAAAAGTAACAACTTTTATTGCCTCTTTAAGCTTAGCTTGAGCCCCTGCAGGGATTTCCAACTTTTATTTGACAAAAAAAAACCTTCTTTCAGACATAAAAATTGTAATTAAGGGATCAAAACCTTTACATTTCCAGAGCAGAAATACCCCGAGTCAAGCATTAACTGTATTTTTTTATTGTTGTTTTTACCAGCTAAGCCACATTCTCACATGAAACTCATTTACAAAGAAGATATGAACACTTTGTGTTCACATTTGGTTTTTCATGTTTACGAATTTACAGACTTAAAACTGGAGGCATTGGATTCGTTGCTGGTGAGCATCGAAATATAACTGTGTGGCTAAAGGTTTCAATTCTGACAGAAATTATGCAGCGTCATTGTTGTTACATATTTTTGGTTAAATGTTCCCATGGAAGATTAAGATTCAATGAGAGATTTATACCTTTCAAAGGTTTTAAATGAGCAATACATCAAGTTTAAGTGCAAATATTTGCAGAGTAGACAATTCTTTTAAGACTCATATCATTTGAGCTGGTATACTGGACATCAACTTTTGACTAATGGTGATCTATTCTTGCTCTGTCAGTACTTGGAGGTGCTTGTTTGTTTGTCTACTTGCTTTTTAAAGATGACAGCAGGTTCTTGTTAAGATAGAAAGTTTTCTGGTTGTGGACCTGAGATTTTAGCAGTTTGATCCTTCTCTGCTTTATCAGGTTGGCCTTGTGACAAGGTGCTTCGTCATGCTGGAACAAGCGTTACTCATCACCAAACGGCTCCTTCATATGAAGAAAAAGTTTCTTATGAAAGACGTTGGCACCATTATGAGTCTGGCTTTTTAATTGGACATGGGTCGTTTCAGCACATGGATGATTATGGGATGCTTCACCCTCACTTTTTCTTCTCTGGACAGTTAGTTCCTTTTCCAGATGCCATAAACACTCTGACGGTAGTTGAATCAGAAAGGAAATACTTTTGTCCCATCCTCTCCAATGGAATCCTGCTCCTCTGTACAAATTTCATTTCGTTTTGGGTTTTGGATTTTTTTTTCTTGAAAATTAGTGGTTTCTTTGTTGCTCTTATTGCGTCAGAGTTAAAAGTCTGCATCTCGACATGTGGGCGGAAACATTCCCCCCTTGCTGCCATTGATGAGCAAACACAGTGCTTACCTAATAAAGGGTTGCCACCAGTGTTCAAAGATTTGCAATCTGCTGTTAATTTAACCACAAAACAAATGTGGTGATTAGTGAGCTTTTAAATGAAAGTAAAAGTGGTTTGTTTAGGTTGTAAAGGTTGATGGCTTCTGCCCTAGTGAGCTCAACGTTGTTCAGGATACAACCCTTCACTTATTGAACTTTCCTGAGCAAGCCCAAGCTTTCTTCATCACAGCTGAACACATCTCCTTTAAGTTCTTGAAGATCTGATAACTGGTTGATTTGTGTGCAATCTGACAAGCAACTATACTCTTGCCTTTAAAGCTGTTTCAAAGTGATGCAAACACAACAGCATGCATTTATTTGGCGGTAAGCATTCTAGAAAACAGAAGTAAGAATTTCAGCAGCACTCAGTTTTAAAGCATCAGATTCAGGCAAAAAGAAATCATGCATTGTTTCGTAGTGCAATAATCTATCTTTTTGCGATGAAAGTGGCTTTCATAAACTTTGCATTTCATTTCACTCTTCATAGCAAAATTGAAACAATGCAGATTGCCACCATTAGAAAATTTCGAAAAGATATCTGTCTGTCTAGCATCTTTTTGCCATACCTAAAAGAGGCTCATAAAGAGAGTATTTTTTTTGTGGGTAAAATGGCTATCATCATTGTAATTTTGTTTTATTCCACCACATTTACTTTGACTCAGTTGTGTAGTATTCCAATGCAAGGTTAGATATAAATTATTCAGGAGGAGGTAAAGCTGACAAAGAAAGCACCATGAAAAAAACTTGGCAAAGTTGTGTTTTTGCTCCGAGGTCAGACAACTCACCTCCCACTGAATCTGCTTCTCCAGCAGTCCACACGGGAGGAGATTACAAACATCCCCACAGTCTGTGACATTTAAGGCCTCAACAGGAGTTTTTATGGTGTGGAGATCCAGTTTCATGCTATTTATCAGTTGCTCTGATAGCGCTGGAATGTGTCTTGCTGTAGTCGGAATGTCAAGTGTATGTTTGAACATTTGGGTGTAATTTTTATAGACACATTTTGAGCCCTATTGTTTTATAGCTTGCTCGCACATTAATAATGTCACAGGGCGGACTGTGCACCTATTTCTTTTTTGTTGTTGTTTGTTTTAAGAAGCAACATTGTTCTTTAAACACATACTCCACTGATTTTTTTAAATTATATTATCCCTGTGTAGCAGTTTAGACTAACTTTCTTTTTCTTCTTGTGCTGTACAAAGTAAGGACGAAATACCTTCCCTGTAGCTATTTGACTTTTTGCCCATGGTTGGCAATTTTTAGTGGGTTTCTACATTTTTTTTTTTTTTTTCTTGTGGCGTCAAACAGAGGAAAATGGCAGGAGAGAGAAGCAAGTTAAGTCAGTGTGAGCCTGGTTCTCATTTGTGCTGACCTTATGTTACGGGTATTACTTGGTGGTGTCATTCTCACTTCATGCAGCAGGAGAGGAGGGAGCAACAAAAACACGCTGCAGTACTTGCTGGATATAAAAATGGAATCACATCATGTTCCACAGAGTCAAAATATAAAGTCAGCATTTGACCTCTGCTGTTCTGCTAATTAGTTGGACATTTCAAAAACTGATGCAAAGTACTCCAGTGTGCTGCAATTTTAGCCCGCCATAAAGGTATTTGTTTATCTATTGTTTAACATAGCATGGCTAATCAGCTTTTAATGTTGTAAAAATAAGCCTGTTCTCTGGATTGCCGTGCAGAGAAATAGTTCACAAGCAAATTGTATGAAAAATGAAATTTCCCTCTGAAAATTTTCCCAAGACTTCTACATGTTTCTTGTAAGAACACATAAGTGTCAGACATTGAAGATTCAGAATTAAGAATATAAATTTGTGTTTGCAGTCGGTTTGAAAATTCTGAAGAAAAAAAAAGAAAGAAAGAAAAAAAAAACATCTTGTGCAAGATTAAAAATATTAATCTCAAATTGTTCCCAGAGCTGTTCGGTAGTATCAGGTAAAAGTATTTCCTGGATGATGCATAATAAAATTTTAGGCTTGTAACATTTGAGATGTCGATAAACATTTAGATTTTTTTTTTTTTTTTTTACGTAATTGAGTGATTAAATAGTGAACTAAAAAATAGAAATAGAAAACAGAAAAGATATTATCAAAATGGTCAAAGGCTCTTCTTTTTTTCAGAGGCCTCCTGTTTTAATCAATATAGATTTAAAAAATGGCCTTAAAACGAGTCTATTTCTGTACACTTTAAAGTTCATGTTTGGGGTCACAGCAAAGAGATGAGTAAAAATACTCACTTTTCAACTAATCCTTTACAACTCCTTGCAAAAGTAATTACAGCAGTGACGTGCGATCAGGGGAGGCAGGTGAGACTGTCATCATGGAAAAATAATGTATAATAATAAAATCATATATATTGCTATTTTCACCCTGTGGTTTGTACTATAAAGTACCTGTTTTTTACTTAGCTTAACCAATTCTGATTATTTTTTCTTCAAAATCACTGGATTTTCGCATTTTCCCATTGAAATGCTCAGAAGCGAAGCCGGTGAGGCAGCAGCGAGCTGAGCAACCTCTCGCTAACTGCACTGGCTGCCATTCTGTGGGAGCATGTTCGTCCTGTCTGTACGCCGGTAATAAATGGCTAAAAAAAACATTTAATGTATAGACTGATTTTCCGTAATTTAGCTTATGTATATAATGTACAGGGTTTTTTTTTTTTTTTGTTTTTTTTTTGTCACTAACTGTGTGTATCGTGTTTTGTTTGCGGAGGAGCGATCAGAAACGGCAGAGAACAGCTTCTAGGTGAGGCAAGCAGTTCTCTTGGCTAATCGCTGGGGGCGCTCATGATCCCAGATATTGTGACTGCACAACTGCAGAGTAAGACACAGTGAGCTAGCCATGGAGCTTAGCCGTACAGTAAATAAGTAAAGTACAGCGATATATTTGTTTTCTTCTCTCTTCCGACGTCAACAGGAAAGACTACATTTCTACACTTAAACAGTTTTCTAAAGTGGATTTTCAATTGAAGCAGGAGATAATAACTAAAGGAAGACCAACACCGGAGCTGAAAGTTTTGCTTCGAGACAGTTTGATGATTCTTAAACGGAGTAGAAAAGACATGCCGAGGATAGACTTGGCTTTGGATGAACGGATATTTCTGTGCATGGATTTCATTGATAAGTAAAGGTAAGACAGCAATAAGATGCTTTTGTTTAGTTTTTTTTTTAATGAATTGTGCGTTTTGTGGGCTACAGTTTGTATGTCTAAATAATTCAGTAAAGTAGAAGCGGTAGCTAATCTACCACAGCAATTATTTATTAATAAAACATTAAGCCTAAAACGTACTACAACAACAGACTGAATGTTCTGTTCTGTGTGCAAAATTCTTGAATGTTCTTTTGGTGTTAAATCCTAAAACATGAAGCGGCATTGTTGTCAGTTGCTATGGCAACGAGTCTGGGTGTAGCTTGGCGGATTTGCTGTGGATCATAGCACGAAATTAAAACCTACATTTCGAAGTTTTACTGAGTTAACGCGGCTATTGATGACATGTAAAAAATTAGTCTTTTTGTCCCCCAGCCACCAATAACATTCATGATGTCTGTAAGTCGTAAGTCAGTTCATTGCTGGTGAGGACCAGCAATGAACCTCACCACACGTCACTGAATTACAGCTATTGATTTCTTTCTTTTTTCTTTTTTTTCTTTTTTTTACATTTTTAACATAAAAAAATCAAATATTTCAAGGGTTTTTTGTGGCTTTTATGGGATAGACCAACCAGAAGTAGCACACAGTTATGAAATAAAAAGAGACTATTTTTTATTTGAATAAAATTCCAAATGGGGTTTGTAGTTGCAGAACCACTTTTTGTTGTGACCTTTTCATCCATATAAAGCGCTTTAAAATCAAGTACCATTTTTTTTCCCATCAAAATGATGTCCTATTCTCTGTTGTTCTATCATTAAAAAAAATCTTGTAAAATCCATTGAAGTTTCTGGTGGTGACGTGAGCTAAATAGTAAAAGGGGTAAGAATACTTTTGGAAGGCGCAATATTCTCGTAGGTTAGATTGTAATGACAAAACACTTTTTAGCCTCTCTGACTTCCTGAAAATCAGATTTTCATTACTTATACTCTGTGTGACAAGTAGGATTAAGAATAGGGTTCAGGTTTGCTTATTTTGATGGTTGAAATGTTTCACTGGAAAAAGATCACTAGTCAAGGTCAGTAATTCCATCACTACTTTAGCAGAAACAAAAACAAATTTGTCTTGTGACAGTACAGAGTGATATTACCGTGTAAGAGTGATGAAGCCCACTAAACCATTTATTCATGATCTCATGGTCCGAGCCTGAATGGGCCATTCAGCTCTGTGCAGGGTTATGATGTCGCCAGAAAGCACATTATAGGGTGGGGCAGATTTCTGGTTAGTAATCATTAATTTGCATGACTTATGCACAACGGTTGCTGAGAATGGGTTCGAAGCTCATGTGGATGATACCCAGTGGAAAAGCAGGAAGAAAGGGGAGGGAAGCTAAGTGAACGATTGCCAGGATTATTCAATCTTCCCCACTCTGCAGAAGCTCTAATGCACTCCATGCCTCTGTCTTCAGGATCTCTTCACTCAGCTCAGTCTCCTCTATTTCTCTCTCCCTTGCTGCTGCATATTTCTGCAGTAAGTAACTGCAGCAGGAGAGCTGGTACTGATACAAAAGCCTCTCAGCCTGTTAGGACTGTCATAATGTCATCTGCAACTCACTCTGTAAACTTCAGCCTCCTCACTTCCTCCACCCTTCCTCCACCCTTCCTCCTTCATCTGTTTTTTGTGTGTTACTTCGATTTTCATGCCTCACAATTTCTTCTTCTATTTCTCCCCTATAACACTGTCACAGTCCTCTCTCCGTCTCCTTCTCCCTGCCAGCTTTGATTATCCTGTGCCCTTTTTCATACTAGATGTAAGCCAAAAAGCCTGACAGAGATATAGAACTTAAGAAAACACTCCTGACCCTCATTCAATAAGGTTAATCCAGCACTGTGAGCAGTAGGGGGTGGGGGGAAACTGTATGACAACAAAGCTCCACATTGTTTTGGTGCTGCAAAAACAGCATTCCTTTCAAATTATTTGTCTGATACTCAAAACATCATGCATGCGAAACTTTGGAATGGATTTAATTAAAGCAGAGGAAACTGTAAGTACATCTCCATCATATTTTTTTACCATATCCCTCTTTTGTGTTTTGAACCCAGTGTAAACAGATGGAGGAGATCGCTCATCTCATTGGTAAAGCTCCATTTTAACTGGTTAACATTTTATCCTGATGTTATCATATCCTATGTTCAATAAGACTCCACCTTTAAGCCATAAAGAATAAATTGCAAAGCTCCCAAGTCGCAAACTGTTTGCCTCATTTAGTGACATAACAATGAGAAACTTCAGTTTATTTTAGAAGGATTTTATGTGACTGTCTAGCTCTGGTCATACAAGAGCAAACTTTAACTTTCTGGCCTACTTTAACTTTCTGGCCCACATATAAAATGCTAAATGTGAAAGAAAACCTGGTTTTGATCCCACCATGTATGCCTATGGGTCTACATAGAAGTGAATAATAATATGGATTTTTTTGTCTCATAGTTGAAGTCATCTTTTATGTACTTATGTCATGAATATTGCTCTCTATATATTGAAAAATGAGGGGTGGAATAATACAGTTTTTATATTAAAAAATCAACTTGCCCTCTTAAAATGACATTTCAATGTTCTCTGAGCACTACCATATTAGTATAGTTAATATAATATGGTCATATTCAAATTATTCTAACATTAAAATTTACCATCGGTTTTCACTTTGTTTCAAGCATCCAGCAACCAGAGGTGAGTGAACTATCTAAATAGCAATAATTATGGTTTCGTTGATTTAGAAGCAGCTATACATACCTGAAATGTGAGTGCTGTACTGCTAATTCAGTGGAGTATTTTCTTAATTTTCAAAATAATTTGAATAATCTACTTCTGTCCAGATAGTGACTGTGGGGGTTCTGACTAACTCAGAACAGGAAAAATTTGGAGTGATTTAAT
>NW_006799942.1:3459865-3483837 GCF_000485575.1 Poecilia formosa | reverse complement strand
TGAATTTTTATGCAATATAAAAATCTGCCATAAAAAGAATGGCAATGATTTTACTAACTTTAATGTATTATGGTTCTGGGACTCTTAATCAGTATGCCTAATCTTAAAAGAATCTGAATGCTACCTGGAAACCTTGATCGAGACATCCCCACTTAAAGGTGCTTATTGATTAATTTGTTCCTGCTTCCTAATCAAGATTAGGTCTTAGAGCTGACACTGATTTAGTAAAGTGTACAAAATGTGGCCTATGTGTCCAACATGGAAGTCAGCTGCAGACCAGGGTATTTGTCATCCATCCTTATCCTTTCTTTGAGACTAAAATAGCTGTTGAACATTGTTACATAATCATGTTGACATTAACTTCTTAATTAGCATTCTCAACTCACTTAAGTTGTGGAGATTTTAGAAAAACGAAACAAAGCAGTTAAACGCTGACAGTTGAACATGTGTGCCGCTCTCTTTCTAAACATGGTAATGTTTTCAATACTTTCATAGTAAAGTGAATAATTTAGAGGAAGCTGTTTCCAGATTTTCTCATTGTTTCTGTTACTTCTCACGTGTCACAGCAAACTCGTAGAACCTCTAGTAGCTCACAGAAAAAAAAAAGAGTCATTCCATCTTCTTATGAGTCAGTGCACCCAAAATGGAGCTGCAAAGCAGGGAATGAGGGAGTATTTATGAGAAGAAGAGACGATAATCAGGCTTATCTTTCAGCTAAAAGGACTGACTTGCTTAACAACTCTAGGCACAACCTAATCCAAACAGAATGCCATGATCAAGCTGAAAGGGGGAAAGTATTACAGCAGAAAGAGTTATATCCATATTTGCACACAAAGTGTCAGCAAGTCCAATGTTATGTTTTATAAGGAGAAAACCGAGTTATGTGGGGCTCAGCGCAGAGAGGGTTTGAGTCTGAATGATGTTACTGTCACAATGGAAATATGTTGCTTTGTAGTTTTGATTTGTGAAAAGTAATGTTTTCTAGGTTTTAAGTTTTATGGATTAAAAAAAACTGGGAGAGCATAAATTTGAATTTCAATGTCCTACATTCTTTTTTGCATTGTGTTGCAGAACTGTACTTTAACTTTTCCACTTCACATTTTTATCATATTTCATAAACTTGAATGAATTCCATTTACACTTTATGCGACAGATCAGCAAAAAGTAGTGAATGTTTATGAAATAGTTAGGTTTGTAAAACTTTTTCTAAGAAAAAAATTTGAAAAGGGCGGCCTGCATCCATAGCCCTTTAATTTGACACACCTCAAGCAATTGCCTTCAGAAGACACTTAATTACTTGAGTCTACCTGTTGTCATGACGTGGTAGAGTATTGTTTTCTTTTTTGCTTCATTTTCACCTTTGTAGTGTTTACTCGGCTCTGTTGGAGTGGCCATCGATGCTTACTGGCTGCCAGTTGGTAGATGTAGCAAAGCTACACTCTTGTCTTAATGTAAGGGTTCTCTAGAGGTGCAAATAGCTTTACACAACACTTTACATTTGTAAGTGTTGTGTGATTTTTCTTCAGGAATGTGTGATTCGCTTTCCTTTCTGTTTACAATTTGCCATTTTTGTCACCAAAAATGGCAACAAAATACACAGAAGTTTGTGGTTGTAACTTGACAAAATGTGAAAAATGGGTGTGAATCTGCTGGGGGAGCAGTGCATGTTGATTACTTCTGCCCATTTAGAGTACAAAAGTGATATATTACTTTCAGCAGTGAAGCTAAAATAACTGTATACGAGAGGCTGAATGAAGTTCTTCAAGGCACATCCTTCATTTATTTGGCAGAGGACTGCTGTTGCAGCATAACAGATAATGGAAGTTCTGCTCTTTTGCTGGTGCTGCAGTTTTATGGTTTGCTTATGTGTTGGCACTAGCAGTGGAATTGCTGACAAACTCAGTCATGCATTAGTTTCATTTTCAGGAAGTTTCATAGGTGGGGTTGCAGATACACACAAATGGATCAAACAAATATTTATTTTCTTTGTATCACTGGCATTTTGTTAGACTTAGTGGGGATAACTAGAAATACTTTTAACTCTGAGACATCGAAAGTATGTGATCCGCAATGTTAAATACGTAAATAATTACTGTAAATGGCATCTAAATGTTTCTTTGAAAAGAATGAACCACTACAGCCGCCAGTAGTATTAGTAGCTGAGTTGGAGTACTGTGGCTCATGTGTTTGATTACAACCCAATGTATCAGGGCTCCACAGGTCTCCTAGTGTGTCTCAGAGGAGGGAAAAAAACAAAAAAAACAGTAACAAGAATCGGTTTTGGCCGGCATTAGTAATGCAGCCACATTTCTCCTCCTTTCCACAAAACTGGAGTCATGTGAAATCATATAATTTTACAAGGTTTGGGTTTTGCCACTTCCAAAAAATGTAGCTTTCCAACCACGAAAAATTTGGAATGATTTATATCAGCGTTAAATTTGATTAAATCTTATTCCACGCCCGTATCCATGTTTGAAAAGTCAAGGGCCTCAAATGAATTGTCTCGATCAAAGTGGGTGGTGTAAGTGCAGATAAAGTGAGTCACATCCAAATGAGAGCGTTTTCCTGTCATTAATGTTTGGAATCTGAAGGAAGGGGGTCTGGTCATTTAACTGATGAAAGCTGCTAACTGCATAATGTAGATGTCACATGTTGAACCACGAATGATGAAGATTTATGAGGTCTTAACGTGCACATCCTCAAAGGGTCTCCCAACTCTCACATTTTCTGTCATGTCAATGGAGTTGACTCCTTCCTTAACCTTTGCATAAGAGTTCACAACCCTCATTGCCCCCTCCTCAACCATATTGTCTCCTAGTTACCCCCTTCAGCTCCCAATGTCCTGCAAGAGAATACATTTCTTTTTCTTAGACTAAACTAGATTAAGTTACTGTTAGTCTGGTTGGTTTGCTAATTCTTTCTTATTCCCTCCTGATTTGGTGCAGTAAAAGAAACCTTGTCAGTTTATTTCTAAGCTTAAAGTCAATTTACCATATAGTTTGGTTTTGATCAATGCTTTCTATTTGCATTTTTTTTTCTTGTAAGTGTAAATGATCACTGCACAGTAAGTCTCTTCAAACTCGAAGTCTGTGGAGATTTAGGTTTGGCTAAAGAGACATCAGCACTAAGACATAAATTTGATTTAATACAAGTGGGATTACACATAGAACTCAAATTTCATTGGATAGATTTTGCATTTGATTGAGCCATTTTTAGGCCATGCTGACATGAATAAAATTGGAAGAGTGAGAATTCCTGTGTGACATATCCTTTTCCTCTAGGACTCCACCCTGATATTTGTTTAGATAAATCTCCACCATATGGATTTTTGGCGTCCTGCAATGAGAAATTATTTTTCTGCAGTCTAAAATTTGCTCAGTGATTTTATATGGCTGGAAAAGAATTAATACATTATCCCTCAAAAGTGTACACACCCATGTTAAACTGACATATTTTTTTGTGATGTAAAAAAATGAGACTTGGATAAATACTTTCAAAGTTCTTTCCACATATAATATGATTCTGTCCAGTATGATTCAAATGAAAAACAAAAATAATGAATAGTGGAAATAGCATGCAAAATGAAAAGCTGCAGTAGAATGGCTGCATAAATGTGCACACCCTTAAAACCAATGCTTTGTTGAATTACCTTTTTAATCGATTTTAAATTGATTAAAGGATCTGTCTTTTGAATGTATCAGTCAGGATATGCATTCATAGCAATCCACACCACCTTGTCTACACCATGACTCAGTGAATGCAGGCTGCAGTAGCAGGAGAATATATGGAACAACTGATCCTTGCATAACCTGGAGGGTTTTTCTTTTTCTTCTCAAAACTAATGGACAAACAAACTTCAATTTTTAGGGAATATTTTCAAATGGTGTATTTGGCACCAAATCAACACTACACTAAAGGAACACAGTCCTCAGTGAAACGTAGTGATGGCAGCATTATGTTTTGGAGTTACTGTTGGTGAAATGGAAGTGGAGGTTAAAAAATATGGGAGATTAAACAAAATATAGTTCTCAAATACTAATCAACTTTGGCCCAAAACCTTCAGCAGTCTGCTAGACAGCTAAAGAGAAAGAGAGTACAGGTATCCAATAGCTTCTACCTTGCAAGTTTTAGATGTTTTTCTGTATTTTGTCAGCATTTAAGACTGTTGTATGACTATTTCAGCAGCTAAAAAAACATTTACTATAATCACATATTTGAATATGATAACCTGACATGATCACCTTTTTGGACCCACAAAGTGCTGAAATTGCGTCCACAGTCATTCACACCTCTCTTGCCCTCTGCTGAGTGTACTGTCCTGGTTGGAAATAATAAGGTTTGTGCTTCTTCAATGCTCAAATAAACTAAATCCCAGATCGAGTGGCATGTTACTCAGAGGAGCAGTTAGATCATTCATGGTGGAGGGAGAAGCACATAGGAGCCAAATGAACCCTGGAGACCTTGTGCTGAAATAAGACGGATGATGAGAGAGAACAAAATTTTGCTACCAGAGCCTGTCAGATTAAACACTTTAAGCTTAGTGTGAATTTTTGTAACACATCTGTAACAGGTTTAAATATTTGAATGATTCTTGAGAGCTAAATGCTGTTGAAATTTTTCTTACACCACTTGACTGCCTCAGGTCTGAGAGTGAACCCCTGAGTTTGGTGGATGCATAAAGAATAATTATTTGACTGATTCTTGAACATAAACATAAATTATTGTTTTTACCCTTAAGTAGATAATTCTTCATATGTCTTTGAATGAATGAACCGCCCCAAATTGTTAAGGTATGAGCTCTTTGTTTAAGATGAGTGATCAGCGTCTATAAAATTCAGGTTATACCTCTCCTCTCCATTTCTTCTGTTTCTCTCTTGTTTGTTGAAGCAGTCTTCAAAAGCACATTTTGAGATTTATGAATCACTTATTCTATTTAGGGAACCTTTCCAAACTTTTTTGGCATTACAACCAGAATCAGACATAAGCACAAAGACTGCAATGTATAAAAATGCCAGAGTTGGAATTGATTCCAGTTCACTGATTACAGTCACTAAAACACAGCTGTTGGTTTTTGAAACCTTGACTTAAACTCTGTGATAACAAATAAATGGAGTTGTAGTTTCCAAAAATACTCCCTAATCTTGTGATCCTGAAGTTATGCGTCTTGTGATCTTATGAGTTGAATGCATGTCAGAGATAAATCTTGATGTTTCACAAAATGCTCCCAAAAAAAAAAACGTTTAGTTTCTTCCCCATATGTGGCAAGGTAAGAAGCAGGGTGAGAGTAGCTTGACACAAACACAAACTAGTTTAAGTTTTGCCCTGATATTGTTGATTCCCACTTCATATTACATGCATGTTAGATCCCTTTGATAGATGAAGTTCATATTATTAATCACAGACTAAAAATAAAACAGGCACATCTCTGTGATAGAGAATGTGACCAAACAATCTCTCTCCAGAGAATCTTGAAATGGTGAGAGCTGCTTAATCATAACCCACTCTGTATGTGTGTGTGTGCATGTGCAGCTGCCTATATGAACAGAGAGTTTTCTGGCCTTCATTTCTCCATTTATATGTCATCACCTTATGGAAGGAAAAATGTCCCCGCACAATGATGCTGTTTTCTATAAGTCTCTATTTAGAAGGATTCTAAGTTTCATGATCTAAGAGTAATTTGTGCAGTAATTTGAGGAATTCATAACAGACGGCCATCTTTTTTTGCAACATAGTAGGGGACTTTTATCTGATCAGTCACTTTACTCACAGTTGGCCTTCTTTAAACTTCACAATCCTTACATTGGGAGCTATGGTTCTCATTAATATAGATCAATGACTTGTTAGTGAACTGGTTGACCTAGACTTATCTTTATAGATTACTAACATGAGAAATCTGATCTTTTTAGGTTTGTTCTACAAGACTTCATTTTGAAGTGATTGTGAGTTTGGTATTTCTGATTCTACAGGAATTGTTTAGAACACATCCCCACATTTACTCCTTGTTTACTCTGACATAAACCATGAACTGCAGGACCTTTATTTGGACAGTTGTTTGTAATTCTTTGACCAATAAATTCCATTAGGTGCAACTGGACACTAGTTATGCTACGGAAAACTTTCAATGACAACGGATAGATATGGAATACCTCTCATAAGGATTGGGATACTAAGTCAAAGAAAATGGAAACTCTTGAGTGAATGTAATTGAAAGTGGACACTTCTTGTCTTTCACCTAACTCAACTCAAACTCTGTGCAAATCACCGAACAAAAAAGGCAAGGACGTTGTTTGTCCATGAAGAAATTACTCCAGTTGTTGGTTATTTGACCGCTTTTCTTTCTCTTCGCCATGGCACAGACGGAAGAATTACAAACATTATTCTAACAGGAACAAAATAAAATGTCACTAGAGTGTAAGCTCTCGCTGCACTTTATTGTTTGACATATCAACAACATAGTCAGCTGACCTGAACTGGACCACATTCTGCATTGTTTAGACGGATTGTTCGCCAGGACATCTCACTGTTTTTGCTTTTGTGGTTTGTCTCAACTTGCCATGTGTCATTGCGGAGACTCTGTCAGCTGACAACATTCGACCAGTTCAGGCTTTGCAAAGCATTATTCCCAGTACATGCCTTTGTAGATGTTTGGATGTGCACCCTGACAATCCTGTAAGCACAGGAAGGATTTGCATATGTGGGCTTCAGACTCTCTTGTTGAAGAAAACTGGAATGAAGTCAGAAACAGCACGCAGAGAAAACACAAGCACAAGACTTCAAGTGGAAACTATTCAAGACTGAAGTCCCATCTGCTTTCACTTTAGGGTCTGAGTCTAACCTAAATAAAGATCCTTCCAGAGCACTTTTATTGCACTTCACCTTCTGTCCATTCTTCTTTTTTGTTCCTCTCTTTTCTCTAAAGCTGACATTTTGATCTTATTCTATATTGTTGATTTGTATAACCTCCACTAACAGAACATTAGCTTCATTGCACAAAATTTGTTTGGATTAACGCTGCGATGAACTTAACAAAAGTCTAGTGAGTATTGAATAATTTATCACTGTATCCCACAGATATAGACATTTTAATTCAAGCTGTTTTTAACTGATAAAGCTTGTTAAAACAGAGGGTCAGTCCAGCAAGATTTGCAACTCTATATTTTTACAAACTGACAATGGTATGACATCCATCTACCATGGGTATGAAAACTAGTGGAAATAATATCTTATTAATTACAGAGGGCTTACTCCTACCATAGGTTCAGTATTCACAGAATCACTTTTTTGCAGATTTTTATGTGACTCCAAAGTTTTTGTGGAAAATTTGCCGATTTTTCTCAAAGAGCACACCTAAAATAATTCAAAGAAAATGCAGCCTAGGTATGGAGAAATTCTTCTGCCAGAAAATTCCTCCATACTAAGGCAGCTGAAATACATAAGCACAATACTACTTGATATGCAAGTAACGCTTGCAAATTTGCAAATGGTGTCAATGCATGGGCACCATTTATTTTTGTTGCCGCTGATTGGCTGTTCCTAAAAGAGTGGATATATAGAAGACTGTAGATATTAGTTTCTATTGTAGTGCTCAGACAGTTTCCACTGTGCGTATTAATGTATATTAGAAGGGGTTATGTTTAGAGGGGCTTTCAGATATTTGCCAATTTTAACCATTCATGGACGGCTGGACTCCCCAGCCCCTGTGAACACCATGATTCCTCCAGCACTAACAACTTCTGAGGAGTGTTATTGTTAGCGTGACCTCATACATCCTAAGGCTGCTGTTGTTATTGAGTGCGAAAAGATGGGATTTTTGAGTTTTTACTCACCCACCAGTTAATTTCTCAGTCCACCTTGATTTGAGATGTGAAGCTATGCTTTAAACTTGCCCTTAGATGCCCCTAATGCCCAAAAGATGCCACATGATCAAAACTAAAAACATTTTTTCAACCACTGTTATTCACACTATAATTAGGGGGAAAAACACACTATGAAACTGTTCCAAAAGAAATGTAAACCATTAGAGATTGCAAAAAGTCAGTGAAATATGTACAATTTTTAGTTTTTTTTTTATTTTTGTTTTTGTTTTTTTAGTTTTGCAACGTGTGCATCTGCGAGAATAAAGAAATATTTTCTGAGATTTATTGCTCTTGGTGATTATAATTCAACCATGTGAAATATAAATCTTTTGCCCTTTTCTTTGTGGCTTATGGCATCTGAGAACAAGACAGCATTTAACAAACAGTTGCACAAACAACCACAGAGAAGCACAGCAGCATTAAATACTCTCATAGCTGAATAAACACAACTGTCGAGTACACTCTGAGCTCACATGGTCCCACCATAATGAATGGTTGCCATGCTAAACCAAGGCAAACCTCACTGAGTCAACACCACAACTCTGAGTCCCATTAAATTCTCAATGGCATAAAAAAGCGCCGCTGTTCTAGTGCTGTTGGACGTAAACCAAGAGGCCTTTGAAACCATGTTAGAAACTCTGTGAGTTTGCCGCTGACTGAGGGAGCTCCTGCGTGGTGAGTTATGTCCATCTGCTAATGCGTTTTCAGCATGCTGTCTTTCCCTGCCTCCGTCTCAGTATGGAATGGTTTGGATTGTCACACTCTGCAGCCAGTGCAAAGACCAGGTCAACTCCCCAGCATGTACCGTTCCCTCCACCCATCAGGGGTAGTGTTTTTGTGTGCCTGAATTAAGAATTTCGGATTTGATGGTGGATTATTTCAATGTTTTTAACATAAAAAAACCCCTCCAAAGCAGTTATTTAAGACATTGAAAATTTCTTATTTTTTTATTTTTTTTTATTTTGCATAACAAAAGGAAATTCCACCAAAATCTGAAGAAGAGACAAACAGAATGATGAATTAGTGGCCGACCACTGCATGTCCCAGAGAGACGTATACTGTACATTTATGGGTTGATAACTGTTTATTAATGAGCAGTCTAAGTCAGCCTTAATACTTATGTGAAAAGAGGCCAAGCTCTGCTCAGAGAGCTCCTGTGTGACCTCGTGTTGTTGGAGAAATCAACTGGTTGACTGCGCTGCCTCCCATCTATCTAATTCCTCCCATGGGATGCCAAGCATCCACGCAGGGCACATGAATAAGTCATGAAGTACAGGCATCTTTTTGTCTTAGATGTGCCCCTTTATTCCTGCAATCCCCTTATTTCTTCTAGCATCTTGCTTATTTAAATTCAAGAGGGCAACTTCATTAAAGCAAAACCAGCCTGAGCAGATTTGCTTCAGGGCTAGTTTTCTTTGGAAAGACACACACTTGCCCTTTAATTTGACTTCCCTTTAATTCTCCTTTGGGTCCCCTTGAACAGGCCAATTTATTCATCTATTGATTTACTTGTTTGCATGTTGGCCTTCTGTGAATGTGAGTGATTTCTCTGTGGGATTCTTGGTTGACTGCAACAAGAGCAGCCTTGGACATCCAGGTTAGATAGCAAGTCGGGTTTCTTAAAAAAAAACACTATAAGTTGACTAATGACACGTTCAAATCCTCAATTACAAGGAAGGAAAAAATTGAAAGATTTATGTTTTGCTGACAGTTTTTTGCTCGGCTTGTTTTGTGTTTTATAGTTTGAGCTGAATTTTAGACTAATCTCGAGGGAGTCGGATCCACATGATGCGGGCATAGAGGTCTCAGGCTGACACACAAAGTCCTTAGGAAAGGGTGAGGCGTTACAGATGATCGAGTAAGAGAGAAAGAAAAACAAACTGGAACTGAAACCTGATGCCTCTTGGAACTTATGTAAAACTGTGAAGGGACTCAGAGAAGGAAATAATATGAGGAGACAGAATGACCGGGAAATGATACTATAGTACACTGATTTTATGTTTTATACAGGAAAAACAAAGAAACTATACAATCAGCATTTTATATAATGAAATACTGTAGAAAGTACTTCATTATGGTTTATTGTGTTTTTGCCATTTTATCACACTTAAATGCTTCATATATTTAAATGAACTGAAATATCAGACAAAGATGGCTTAAGTACAAAACACTTGTTGGTATTTGTCCCTGTTACAGGGTGAAATTAAGCCAACAAGCCTCTTGTCCTGCTCTCTTTGCTTTGTACAGACAGTGGCTTTTTTCCACTGTTTTCTTGACCAAATAATACCTGTCTTTGTACATGTAATTGCGCAAAAAAACAAACAAAAAAAAACACAGTTTCCTCTTGATTACGTCAACCTTTAAAATCCATGAATCTTTTCCAGTGCCGTTCTTGGATTTCTAAAATATCTTGCTCATATGTTTGTTCACAGAATGTGAAATCCTTCTCCATCTTTTCTTTTGACATACTTTGCCTGTTTTGGAAGCTCTTTCTAAAATCCACTCATATTTAGCACCTGTTTTAGGTTAACATAATTGGTTACAAGCGGTTCCAATTGTTGTTTGCACAGGCATTACACAAACTCTTCTGTGCTTTGTTGCCCTTGCCGCTTTTCAGGTTTTTGGCATTAAATTTCAGAACAAATGTGTGTTTTTAAAAAAGAACCACTTCAACATTGTCTGATTATGTTTGATATGGCTACACTTCTCTGCTTACATTTACACTTCTACCTACCATGAAAGCTTCATTGGGAAACGGAGATGCATTGTCAGAACAGTACAGCTGGGGAAAAACTCTGCTCTACATTAAAAATGAATTTCTCTGTGATTCCTTCTGTGTCATCCTTTTTGTTTTGTTGCTATGTAACTTGATATACACGTATTTAATCCAAGATCTTCTATGCTGCTAAGCAGACTTTAAAGGAAAACATTTCTGTCCAACAAGCTAGAAAATACGAGTTTGGCAAGAAGAACCATGTGTAGAATTAGCAAAGGCTGGAGGTGCAGAGGTAAATCAGAGCTATTTTGAGAATCTCTCTCATGTACGTAAACACAGGTCTGAAAACAAATGTTAGCAAGCCAAACATCTGCCAATTGCACCACAAATTCATAACAAAGTAAGGACTGTGAGGCAACATGTGCATCTACTTTGGATGATTTTGTGTGTGTGTGTGTGTGTGTGTGTGTGTGTATGTGTTGCTGGCATAATTTGAATAAAGTATGAAACTTATTTTTGAAAGATAAACCTGTTCGGGATGCTGTTTGTGCTTTGCAAATATTTGCAAATACTTGTCACTTTTTGTCTGTACTCGTGCTTCACATCATGCTTGAATAAGCTGCAAAAGAGAACCCACAAAAGAAGCCGATACTCTGAAAGTTATTAATGTACCTGACGCATGATGTCGTTGAGCAACAGTTTGAAATCAAGCATATTCTTAACATCTGGAGAATGCATCCTTTGTTTATCTTGGAACATGACAACATTTGAAGTGCAGAGACTTTGATCTTATATGTTTTTTTCCAAATGATCGTCATTAATCAGTCATCTATCTTTGAGTTATGCCTCCTCTACTATTTATTTAGATTCACAGCAGTAAAACCCATGTTCCTTTTACTTGTTATACTTCTGAAGATGACGTGGATGAAACTAGAGGGGAAAAAATAAATATTGAAATGGATTTTTTATGATCATCAAGGACATGTGTCTCAGCAATCTTGCCAGCTCCAGCTATTAAAAAAATAAGCTGATTTGAGCAATCAAAAGCTTTGAGCTGTCACGACAGACCACAGTTTAAGCCCTGGTCCTAGGAAGCAATGTTGAGTCTGGTTACTTTAAGTTTCTTTTCCTTCTTAGATTAAGGTTTGCAAATGTTGATTTCATTTTAGTCTGGCCATTGCCTTCCTGTGCTATTCCGCTCAATAAAATGTCACAGTATGGGCTTTCTCCCATTCACTTGGATTTTTCCAGGAGAACTTCTATTGGAAACAATCACCAAATACAAGGAGAAGTTGTGAGCGACAATATCGATTTTCTGCACTGTTTTAGAATTTTAGTCTGTAGGCTTATCAATTGCAACAGAGGAAGTGAACTGAGCTTTTCAGTTGGCTATTCTTCCAAATGTTGAATTAACATTAACATTAACATTAACAGACCGGATCAGCACTTCTGTCTTTGCAGTGGAGGATGGTTGTTTGCAGTGCATTCAATACTACTTGTACACAAAAATGATCATTGCCACATAAAGCTTTGACATAAAGACTTACTGCAAACAGGTGCATTTTATAAAAGCATTTCTCTCCATTTTGTCTGACTAATTTAAATATGTTTTTGAAGACAACCCCTCGTCATTAACTCAAAAACCAGCACAACACATAAATCCATTCATCACATCAGCAGCAGAGATCTCTTCTGTGTTCTACTAACCCGGGCTCAGGATTTTCCAGCTCTCCTAGAGCGTCAATGTTTTGGTCCCAGCCAACAGCACAGTGAGGAAAACAAAAACATACTTGCCTTATAAGGCTATAATGTTACCTTGTCCACAATCCTTAAAGCAGATGTCTGTGTGCATGCCTGATTTAAATAGCCAAAGTCTGATTTTTAGATCTTGAGATAGAGCATTTAGGAGAGAGGATGTTGTCAAGTTTTTAAAAAGCAGTTTAATGTTAATATACAAAGTTGAATAATGTCATGTCCATGTCAGAGTAAGAGGCTGCAGAGATTGTAATTTGGAAAAGTAATTCAATGTATTGGCTATTGTCCATTTGTCTCTTTCAATCCAGTAATAGGCTCAATATTTTCCTTTGTATATGATTATTGTTTACATGTTGATGTTCTTGGTAAATAAGCGGTCACTTGTATAGTCACTTGCAGAAGCATTCACATCCCTTTTCTCAAAATTATTATGTGACAAACATAAGTTTTAATATATATTGGATGATAAGTGATACGCCGACACAGTGTAAGACATGATTGCAAAAACTAGAAAATCAACCAAGGTTTTCAAAATCCTTAGCTGGGTTTCCATTACAAATGTGAGCAAATCTCTGTCGGTATTTTGCTGATGTGGGGAAAAAGAAAAATTTTGCTATTGTGTTGTTTCCATTAAATAAGAAATTAAATTAAAATCACACGAAAATAAGCTTATTCACGCAATACGTCAATAAAAATGATGTCAGCAACAGATGTAAATAATTACATGAGATATACTCATATTTAAGTCATCAGAGGAAACGTCTGCGTCTTACTCAGGTGTTGAAGCAACAAGCTCCTTATACTTGGCAGCGGTTCTGTATATATGCAGTATTTTGGGGAAAGTGTAGTCAGTGATTTTATAGAACATTTTTATGAACTCTGCAATGCTGTTAGACTTCTGGTGGTGGTTTGCATTGTCCCAAAATAAACAAGCCATCATCCTCATTCTACTTCCTGTTATCTTTGTTGACTATTGACAAAAACAACTGTTAACATCCGGCTGTTAATCACGTGTTGTGAGAAAACCGTTTCCATTGCAGTTTTGCGAAATACATTTTAATGCAGCTGAAAAACCACCGAAACCTGCGTAAACACCTTTAACTGAAAAACGTCTTTTTGAAATATTGCAAATTTATTTTCGTAATTTCAATTTATGCAATGTTATGGCTTATGGAGATACAGCACTTTACAAACAAAATGCACAAAAGTGTGGAATGCATTTCACTGTATTTACAGGTGCAAGTCTGGCTATTCTTCCACCTGATTTGCACATCTAGACCATATTTTTCTTCACTGTAGGGGAAAGGAAAAATGTTTCTACATTAAAATAGTACTGTGCATTAGAAATGCTGTCATCAAACTTGCTCTTTGAAACATCACATTGGTAAACATTTCAAGAATAAAGAAAATCTTTAAATTGTAATAAACAATGTTTTTAGCATGGCAGGCAGATTTTTACACATAAATTGAGGGGTGTCTGAAACATGGTGACCTTGCATTTTTGAAATATATTGCCTGCAAACACAGAGACATTGAGCACTTTTGACATGTAGGATGTCTGGATGTTTTCACAATCTAATTTCATTCTAAGTTTGCTTTGATGAGTAGTCCTGCCTGTGGGGGCCCAGCATAGGAAATTGCTGTTTGGGTGGCAGCAGCCCCTTGCATACCTAAAACCTTGGTATGCATGTAGAATTTTACCCCACTTCAGGAAATAACTCATACATTAGCATTTAGATGTCTTCACTAAACAAGAAACATTGAAGACAAAATTTCAAGATAAAGAATATTTTGTACTGGATGCTTTAAAACCTAAAGCACCCGACATCTGCAGGTGACTCTTAGTGCGACCACTTAGGCACCACAGCAGCCAAAAAGGCAAAGGTCAACGACAGGCTTTTGCTTAATGCATTACCTTCCCCTGGTGTCTGTGGCTTAAACAGGGAGGAGGAATGAGAGTGAACTCAGATGAGGAGATCAAGGATGAACAGGAGAGAATGTTTGCTTTTTTTGCAGTGGGGGGAGATGGGCTTGTCATTTGAAAGGGTTTTGAGGGGATGTTTGCTCTTCTTTTAGAGGCTTAAAAGCTCTCTGGGCATCTATCTTTCTCTATTAGCATTTTGAGAGGCTAGATGGAATGAAGAAATTTGATAATTAGGGCACAAACAGTCTCCTCACAGAGAGAAGGAATCCAGCCATCAGCTTTAGTGCCTTTTATGTGTTTTTTAGGTTCCATTGTGGGTTGTTTTTTACACCATCATCCTGATTTTCCCTGTGGTTTTTGGATAATTGTTGACTAAATTTAAGTAAGGAAACAATATGTGGTTGTGAGGCTTTATATTGGTTCAGTAATGTACTGGTGACCAGTCCTAGTGTTTTCTCCCCTGGAGACATCTGAGGTCGAAATTCCCACCACTCTCCGAGCTACATTCACTCCATTGCAGTCTAATCCTTGGTTAAAAGTTAACATTTTAAAATGCCCAAGAAATTTTAATATTTTCATAAAACCAAAGAAATTAATCCACACAAAGTCTCCGTTTTTTGTTCTTTATGAAGAACTAAAATAAAAAAATAAAAAAATGTACAAAAACAGGAAATTGCACATACTGCTTCGGAATAGCCTTTGTTAATTCTGCACACAGTTGTGTGGAAAGTGATCTGTCACACAACATTCCAAAAATCACATTAAAAATTATGGTTGTAGTAATATGACAACGTAAAAATGTTCAAGGGATATGAGATGCATTGCGATTAGTTGATATGTCCATGATCAAATGCAATCTTTTCACGTCCTCACCCTCTGACACTTACCTTCTTTATGCTCTCTGTCTGACATGTCTACAGACATGTACATTATTTATCATTGTAAGGCCCACTGGGTAGACTGCACTGTACGTTGAGCCTAGTCTGGCCCAGAGCAGAGCTTTCATCAT
The DNA here is from genome assembly GCF_000485575.1 of Poecilia formosa. Taxonomy (NCBI): domain Eukaryota; kingdom Metazoa; phylum Chordata; class Actinopteri; order Cyprinodontiformes; family Poeciliidae; genus Poecilia; species Poecilia formosa. Next base: position 3,468,577 of record NW_006799942.1, on the reverse strand, counting down.
CTTTGTGAGCTTTACAAAAACTGTCAGCCAGATATAGGATAAATGTGTAATTAGAAAATGGAAATAAAATAATATAATTTACCGTTCCGCATTAATCTCTTTACATATTGTGCTACCTTTTTTACAATCCCACATTCTGGTTAGAAATGTAGTAAGGTGGCCACGATGCTTCGGCTTACCAGGCAGCAGCACAGTACGAAGGTCCCAGGAGGATTTGACTTAAAAATTAATGTCCAAATTTAGGTCAAACAAACCACATCTGAATCTGTGTCCAAGTATGACACAGATTCTGCAGCAACCATATCTACAACTGCATGCACATAAATATTCCTTTAAAAGCAGTACTTCTTTAAACTAAACAAAGTGAGGCCATGCAGTACCTTCAGCTAACTTTCCAATTCTGAGAAGTTGAACAGAGAAAAACATAAAATTTAAAGAAAATATAGTTATGCATTAGGTAAGATGCCTTTTCTTTTTACATAAAGCCATTAGATGAGCACAAGGCCCTCATGTGGAAGACATAAAAGATGTAAGTTGGACCAAAAACCATCTACAAAATCTGTTTTGTTCTCATGTTCTGAGGGTCAACGTAAGTGCTTACCCCACATGCCAGATGTCTTGTTGACTGACGGCTATCTCTGGTTCCACTCAGAAAAACCATTTGGTTTTTTGTATATATATATACGCACCCAGTTATGTTAGTAGCTGGAATCATCACAACCGCAAACTTCAATGTATTTGATTGAGAATTCATGTGGTAAATCAACATTTACACATATTTAAAAAGTGCATAAACGACCCATTGCAGCCTTATTCCAGTTCAGTCTCTCCAGCTGCCTCTTTACCTAACTTCTATAGACAGACAGACAAGAAGCAATTGGGATAGGAGCTTTTTTTTTCTTTTCAATCCCATAAAATACATTAAAGTGTGCATCCATAGCATGACATGTGCAGTAGCAATTCACCTGACCAGAAGTCTTCACAAAAATGCACCCAAACACATTTATTTCTAGGAAAGTTACGCAATTTAGTTAGTGCTGGAGGATGTCAATTGCAATTCACATTTCAGGAGGGAGAAATAGCAAGGACATTTCTTGGGGAAAACGTTTCCTCCTCAATTGTATTCGGTTGGCAGGTTATGAGTGTCTCCTATAAACCTAAAGACTGCCTGGTGTTCCTGCAGTCGCTTGTTTGATCACAGTCTGCTTCATCTCTCCCACAGCCCCACCAGGTGGCTGCTTGAATGTCCAGTGTGGTCTCATTACATGCTGAGGTTAGGTCAGGGGCTTTTTGACTTTCTAAAAGAAAACATGGGTTCATTTCAGGCTTCAAAGAATTAAATAAAAACCAAAAATTAAAGATGTGCCTTTAATTTAAAAACAAAAAAAAAGACATCTCACAATACACAATACGCTGGCGGTCCTGCATGCTACCAAACACTTTACAGACACAGGATTTCGGAAACTCCCTGGTCAAAAAAAAAAAAAAGTATTTGTTGAAGGTTCCATTTCAAGCTGGTGCAAGGCTGTATGAAAACCTAAGCAACATTTATTCAGGGATGTTGGGGGCGAGGGGTTGGTCCTAAATTTGCTTAAGCGATAGGCTGCCTTCTGTTACATTTCTATTTTTCTTCCTCATGTGGATTAGACCACTTAAAAGTTATAATTTTAAGTGTCCATCTGCTAAAACGTGATGTGAGCCAGACCTGAATTCATAAGCTCTCTGGTAATAGTGGACAAATCACTTTAAAACCTTCTATAAAATGTCACCTCAAGGAAAACTAAATATTTTTGACAAAAAGTTTTAAGTCTCATTCAAAACTAACTAAATGCAAGTGGTGGAAATATTTGGGAGATAGCTCTTATTTTATTTTTTTGTATTACACAAAACTTTTCTCACCTTTTACAATTAGACTTAGGTTCTGTGTTTCCTGAGCGGATTGGCATGCTCACTTTGATGTGGGCTGGGTCTTTCCTGTGTTGTGTGTGTGTGTGTGTGTGTGTGTGGGCAGGCCTCCCTTTACACAGCTGTGCGTGGGGCAGAGCTTAGGCTAAGGGCTACGTGCTATTCCCTCCTTTTCACTCTGGCAGTGTTTAGATATAATGCGTGACCCAGAGCATGTCATAAACCTGCAGATTGGGGATCAAACACAGCTGTAAAACACCAACCTTGGCAACTGAGGCAAACACGTCTGATCACAGCTTGCTCATTTGGCCACATCTGTGTGTGTATGTGTGGGTGTTCCATTATGTGTGTGTACATTGTGTGGTTGTATCAGGCCTTGTTGCGTTCTGCCAAATGAAGGTAGCTACATTCAAAAGTTAAACAAACTCAGGAAGCATTATTAACATCTTTGGCACACAGTGCAGCATTAAGTGCACATGTGCAAAGCATCACTGGGATGACTAATTCCTCCTTCAAAAGAGACGGATGCAGGAAGATCATGCTCAGTATCCATCAATACTAATACATGTCAAAACATCTAATGCAGCACATGTGATTGTATCGAGCTGTCGGTTGAGTTTTTAAGGAAATGCAGACCTCCTGAGAAGTCTGTCGTGCTTTGGTAATGCTGTGTGTTCATTATTGTTAGCTGATTGTGTTGAGGATTAGATGTTAAAAATTTCTGTAATGCGTCTAATGAAACAGCTCAAGATTTGGATATTTGACGGAGTGAGTTAAATGTTTATTTTTACAAAAAGCAAACTGCTTCCCAATAATGGCTTGATGAAATTATCATGGAAACATCTCTGCCTTTGATGACATGTTCTGACTACAGAATTCTACTTTTGCTCCAAATAAGATTATACATGAAAGCCCTGGGTGCAGTTCAGAACAGGCAAGCACATTCCTTTATTAAAGAGGTAGTAATTCAAGGCTTTTGGTGTGAGGTTCTCTTAGAAAACTATGAACACCTAAAGTCTTACCTGGAGTGTATAACTCTTTGTGTAAATCCTCATAATTGGAAACCCACGTCTGAAGCTAATGGTTAGCCCGAGAGGGGCCAAGAACAAAGCAGACATTTCCCATCGAAAATCAACTACAATCTTAAAAACTTCCTTGCTGTTCTTGCAAAAACTGTTTGAAGAACCCTTAAACTGTCATCACTTTTCCATGGAGCAGTAATTTACAGAGAAACCAATGATTTTTTTTTTTTATACACGGAATGGATGTAGGACGAGGTAGAGCAGCAGCAGTGATCTTTCTGTGTAAAAAAAAAACAAACTGAAAATGGGAACATGTGAAGCATTTCCTGTTAGAGTGACTACCCAATAGAAAAGTAAAGCACTGTGTAAAAAAAAAAAAAACTATCATACATTTGATTTTTTTTTCATTTCTTTTAGATTTCATTTCTTTTTAGATTTTATCAGACATTTCTTTTAGATTTTATCAGACAATTTTATTTCTTTTAGATTTTATCAGACAATTACAGCAACAACAAAGCTGAAGAGGTGAAAGTTGTCTGTTTTTATATGAAATACATGAAAAAAAAACTAATTGAACACAGTTACACATTTATATGTTGCAAGTAAAATAATAACCAACTTCAGCCTTAATATGAAAATTCTTACTTCCTCAATTTTAACAATAAGAGAAGCAGATAAAGATTTTATGGACTGAACTTTTTGACCCAGAGAAATCTTTTAGTGAGCCTTCCTCTGATTCAGATTTGACTGTGATCAGCTTCTATGTTAATTCTGAGATTATGGTATACACATATAATTTATACTGAAACTTTTGTATGGTAGTTTTACATTTTAAACGCAAGTCCTAGAAACTAAAGAGCCATCAGAGTGACGGGAATAATAGCAGCTTAAAATGCTGCTAATGATTGCATGAAATAAGAATATGATCTGTTGTTCTCCCTTAAATAGCTTACTGATGTCTATGATAAAGAATGTGACATTTTTGTTACTTCTAATGATTTAACCAGTCTGCCTCTAGCAGTGTGGTGATTGTTTTTGATCACTTTAGAATACATGCAAGAAGAGCATTTTGATACCAGTTGTTTTACATCATTTTGTGTACCTTAATCAAGCTTTTGCAGCTTTAGTGTTAAACAGCCAATGTAAGGTCAAACACATTTTAATTAAAAGAAAGTGTGGGCTGCCCTTCTATGGCGTAAACATTTGAATGAGGCTGTTTTAGCAGCATTTCCTTCTCGCTACACAGAAGCAATCAAGGTTGATGTGATTTCTCATAGAAGTTGCATTAGTGTGCTCCCTGGTGACTGGTGCGTTCATTAAGTATAAAGTTTACATTAAGATGAAAGCTCAATGTAAGAGCTTTCATCTTATGAGTGCAGAGCAGATGATTATGAGTGGTTCTAAGTAGAAAAGTCTTTAAATGTTAATATAAGCTTTTGGTTATTATAATCGTCTTTTTGTTGAGATGAGATAAATGTCTAAGCAGTGTCTAAACGTGAGAGCAAAAGTATCATGTTACTTTGTTGTAAATAAAGTGTACTTTGTATATTTGAATTCCCTTTGAGTTGTTTTTAAATTTAGGATTTGATGCCACCATGAGGATAAGTCAGGTACTGAATAAATCATATTCATGGACTTCCTTGCACAGGAGTGAAAGACATCCTTGAAATTAGTACATATTCATTTACAATGATGACAACATGCGGCAATTTATGAAAAATACAATTTAAAAAAATGTAATCATGCCTTACCATAATTAGTTGACTAAATGTCTTGGACGAGTATCCTGCTGAACAACCCTGCAACAACACTGACAGAGACTACCAGATGTTTTATTAAAACATATTTTGAAGAGCTCATGTTGCCATGCACTCCTACAATAGAAACAGGGAAGAAACAGGCCAAAAGCATCATGGATTCTATGCAATATTTAACAATGGTCTAGAGGTGCTTTTTGCAATAATGCCCAACTCTCTTTGAGTATTAGCTACAAGTTATTAATCCCTCTGGTCATGAAGTACATATCACAGAAATGTTTCAGTCACATAATTTTTCTTAAGGTAATAATTGTGGCAGTTGTAGTTTTAGAAATAAATAGTTATTTCTAAATGTCTGTTTTTGCATTTACCACTAACTAGTTGAACTGAAATGAAATGTTTAATTTTAAACATTTATAGTACGGCAATGCAATGAACTTTTACTTTTTAGGCTTTATTTTTAGGCTCACCTTTCTGAGGAAGGCCAATAAGTGCGGAGGACAGAGCAGCTAAAACAAAAGGATATGCTAATAACTTCTCTGAGAATACACTTAGAAACTTCTCGTGACTTGACAAAGTGCACAGTCAGTGGGAAAACCTTCTGCATAAGACTGTTCTTAAATCTGTGCCATGTGTTTACATGAGTCAACAGGTGAGTCTGCACGCGATAGCTTGAGAGAGGAAAAACACGCCTACATTCCAGTAAATGGTCGCTTTCTGGCCAAGGTCTAAATTCATGTGGTTGCTGACTAACTGAGATCAAACAATTTCTTTGTCACTTTCTAAAACCAACATTTATTTGAAGACATGAATCTACCTCCTCTGTGCTTCCTAGGGCTGATTAAGCTGTTTTCTGGTTCTAATGAGTCCTCACAGTCAACTGGGAATTCATGCACATACTTTGAATGAATTTGAAAAACATGTTCTATTCTTGCATGAGCTCAAAACATGATAATTGACAATTTTCAATGATACATTTCTTACATTTAACTTCAAAATTTAAAATGAAGGGGAAAAAAACAAACAATTTGTGTAACAATATTGTTTTTATCTTTATTTTTCACTTAAACAGATTAATTTTCTAGCTCACATGTAACACATTTGGAGCTAATTTGACTGTGGTGCTGCTAGAAGAACAAATAAATCCATTAAGTCTAAGAAATTTTAATAAACTCCATTATAAAAGTGAATCACTATCATATTTAGAAGATTATTATGGGAACCTGCCAGTTTAGTGTGGGAATACAACAGCTGCAGGATGCAATCTGAGTGGACAGATGTTCAAATTTGCAGTATCTGTACCTAGAGGAAACTAAATGTAATTATATTATGAGATTTGTGTTGGTTGTAAAATACTTATGATTGAAAGAAACAGGAAAGGATATAGGACTAACCACCTCAAAATAGGGAAGGTAAGGTAAGGTAATGTTATTTAAATAGCACATTTTCAGCAACAAGCCAATTCAAAGTTACTAAAGGAAAAAAAAAAAACAAAAGAGAACAGCTGGAAAACTGAAGCACACTTTCAATAGTAAAATGTTCCCTTATGACATTTAAAACTACCTTCCAAAAAATCCCACAAGAGTTTCCTTTGGCTCCACACTTAAATCAACTTCCCATTTCTTCATTAATAAAACGCTCTCTCTTTCCTTTGCTTTTATTTCCCGCCTCCTTCTTGAGACTTAGAATGACTGCAGAGGTGGTTAGAAACTTCACAGTCCATCGGTTATCATAGATCCTAGTCATTTAAAGATTGCATAGTCTGTATAGTCTCTTTTGTGCAGCAGTGTTTTTCCTCATAAGGTTAGTTTCTGTCGTCACATTGTAACAAAGGGGCTGGTGATGCACTGATGAGCTCCAAGCATCTCAGTGGGAATTCAGTCTGTCTGAGCTGAAATTTCCAAAAAGTAATAATAATGGCATTACCATTCATAACTGTCGGGTTTGCGATTGCAATCTAACATTTTCAAAATCATGTTTAATGTGCTGTTCTGTACAGTAACCAACCATTCTTTCATTGGATTGTGAATTACCGTGGATTGCAAACGTATTCAAATCTTCTAGAACTTGTTCTCTTTTTATTATCTCACAGCCGGAAATTCTGTCCATCTTGGTCCAAAGCTCCAAACAAACACATATGGTAATAACTTGTGTTCCTTACATTACTACTACTACTACTACTACTAATAATAATAATAATAATAATAATAATAATAAATCAAACTTGTATAGCATTTTTTAGGAAACTCAAAGAGACTTTGCAAGGAAAGAAAAATCACAGACCACATAAACAAGTAGCTAAAGGGTTTTGGTGGATAGACCAGGTTAAACAGGTGAGTTTTGAGTAGTGATTTGAAAGTAGATAAAGAGTTGGAGTTCCTGACTTTTGAGACACAAATATCCAGAGGGCTGGGGCAGAAATGGTCGAATCCCACATGGTTTTGGGACCCCCATGGTTCTCATGGGGGTCAGGAGGTCAGAGTCAGAGGAACAAAGGGGCCAGATATGAGTTACGGTGAAGGAGGTCATGAGATAAGGCCAGGTGAGGTTACATGATGGACACCCCTGATTGCATTTATTAAAAGGAAAAAAGTTAACCAAACAACATTAGTCCCAATCGGAAAAGTATTGCACCTTATACACAACAACTGGTTCTGTCACTCTTGGCATCAACAGCTGCTATAAAGCATTTGCAATCATTAGTGGTGTCTTTTTCATTGCTGTGGTGGAATTTTGATCTACTTTTCTCAAAATAATTGTTTTATTTGAGCAATACTGGAGGACTTGACAAGCCTTTTCAATAAAGATTTTCACTAGGCCAATCAAAAAGCTTTTTCTTTAACACATTCAGAGGTGGACTCGCAATTGTGCTTCACATTATTCAAATTCAAAGCCTGCATCACCCACCTAGAATCCTACAACCCACTACTCTTGGGATCTGACCTACTGCCTGAACTACATATCACAGAAGATGCTCTTTCCAAGGGCGTAAATCCCATCTGATTATTGGGGGGGACCATAAGCAGGGACATTTTTTAAGAGCAATTTTGAGGGGGTCAGCAAAGTTACAGTAAAATGTGGTTTACATTTTTTTGTGTATGTGTGTTCAAGCTGCACCACCAAAAATGACTAGTAAGTAGCAATGAATAACAAAAGTGTTTTTCTCAGTAAACAACCAGTTGAGACCCATAGAAGTAAAACTAAGATTCAAATGTTTAGATGAGTTTGGTACAGAGTCACTGATCTAATCTCTGAAACACCTTTACAAAAACTTAAGGCTCTGACTAAAAACAAGTTTTAATAAATAACTCCACTGAATAAAATTCCTCATAAATATTGATATATTGCAGTGGTTCTCAATACAAGCCATGTATTATTTAAATTTTAACTTAAGTTGCTTTAAGCTTTTATTTTTGATGGTGTTTTTTTATGTCCTGCATGGCTGAGTACCTATTGAATATCTGGGTCAGCACCAGAGTTTTCTAGAAAAATATAAAATTTTTAATTTGTTGTTTTAAAGGCTCTACGTTGAAGATAATAAGAAATAAAGACATACTTTATTTATTTATTTAACTAACTAACTAACCCCTCTGCTCTCGTACTGAGCTGTCGGCTAGAGGTAACACTCGGCCGCTCCCTCCTGTTTCAAACTCTTCTTATTAAAGTAAGAGTTATAGAGCTAAATATAATTGAAATATTGGCTACCTGCGACAGAAAAAGGAGCTAAGTCTATGAAAGCAATGTAGCAGTTTTGCTAGTTTTGATTTCCAAGCCAAAGTAATGCAATAACAAACTGTGGACTGATTTTCATTGTCAATGTGTTTCTTCCTATTGAGCAGTGAAAGTAAATAAAACGTGTTACATGTATTTTGCTTTAAGTATTTACTTACTGGAGGGTTTTTTGTGAGTGATGCAGAGTCATTGCTAACAGCTAGCTCCTCATTTAGCGGCTCTAACGGAGCCTGTACAGATCAGCAGTGCAGCTGTTGCTCGTCACTTTGGACTGAACCATTGTTCTTACAATAGTG
>NW_006799942.1:3440585-3459841 GCF_000485575.1 Poecilia formosa | reverse complement strand
CCCATGGTTCTCATGGGGGTCAGGAGGTCAGAGTCAGAGGAACTAAAAATCAGTTATTTTCTTTTTTTCTTAGATGAATGGCAGATTTACTTCGTTCTTTGTTTCTATTGTCGTTTTTATATTGATATTGCAAGGGTTGATACACAAGGGTTTCTTTCATGATTTCTTTGGGGGGGACAATTCTAGACTTTTCCAAGTTTGGGGGTCCGGATCTCCCCCCGTCCCTCGACATTTACGCCCATGATGTCTATGTTTACGCCAATGACTTTTTCAATGACAGAAGACTGGAGCTCAAGTAGGCTGAACGCGCTCTCGAAGCGCAACCGGTGTCAGTTCTCGCGAGGCTAGTGATTTAATTCCGCTTGGAGAGGCACAGAAATTATTTTAAATTAATATATCATAATGCGGGAACTTTACTTAACAATACTAATACGGGAGCGCGGCGGGAAAAATACGTTAGTTTCCCGGCCAAAACTTGGTCGGGAAACTAACGACAAACTTGACAAGGTATATGCCCTATGACGTCACTAACAGGATGTAACTGGATGATGACACATCAAAGGCTTTGATATCTTTTGAGTTACTGTCTCCGTCAATGACTCTTCACAAACAAAAGTTCTAAGAGTTCTCTCTCTCAAAAGCGTAGAATTGTGTTGTGCAGACTTTTAAAGAACAAATGAATATAAAAAGGATATTTTTTAATTATCCCAATGTTCCTGACCCTACGGAGAAGGTACTTGAAAGACAACAGCTGCAGCTGTTTGCAACAAATGTAACGCTTAGGCTGCTGATTGAAAGCGGGATTTTAAAAGCTTTAGATCAGCTCGGCGAAGAGGAAATCGCTCTCATCACCAAAATCAGAGACAGAGTGACAGAAGGTATCACAATCCCAAAGAATTTTTCTACAACATTAAAAAATCAGAAACGTATGTGCAGGAAGGTTCTTGATGAGCTGAAAAATACACACAATAGCTCAGAACTAGATCATTTGTTGACAACAAAGGATGAAAATCTCATTGCTAAGATGATCGAGCTGTTGCGAGAAGCAATGAAAAAGGTCTTTAAAGATTATGAGAACAGCTTTCTCAGAAAGCTGTGTATGGCAGAAGTTGCAGGATATGCTATTGCATTAACTACCGTAGTTATTGTAGGATTGATAATAATAATGCTGTAACACTAGTTAGTTTGAGTTCAAACAATTTGAGGAAACTGATTTAAACAGTTAAAGTTCATTTTAAGTCAAATATTTTCATTGTTTATAATTTAAAATGTCTTTCACCACGTGCAACTCCAGAGTGGAAGTATGTCCAGCCCCTCTCAAGGTGACTGTTTTCCAAACCAGTCACCTTGAGCCATGTGTCAAGGTGAGATGCATGGCTCACCTCGATCCAGCCTCACCTCTATCCAGCCTTCCGTCGATCCTGCCTCCCCTCGATCCAGCCTCATGTGGGAGGCTGGATGCCTGACCCACATACAGAAACACACCAGGGAAACTTGGAAATCAGATAAAGCTGATTTATTTTACAAATGTCAAAAATGACAGCAAGTGGGATTCTTGATTACTGGTCAGCAAACCAGGCTGGTGGGACACTAGGGAGAGATGAAAGCAGAGGTGAGATATGTACCACCTCTGCAGTCAGTGAGAATTTGATGACTGACTGAGTAGCTTACTGGATAGGTGGAGAAGAATCCATCTATCCAGTAAGCTGGGGTTAGGTTGGTTCTGGGGAGGGAGCCGAGAGCTGACAGATGGTTTTGACTTGCATTGGAGGGCGGACAGAGTCACGGGCAGTGGATGAAGAGGAGCATCTGTTGCCAGCAATGGATGAAGAAAACCAGAAGATCCGTCAGAGATGGTTTGCTTGAGGAAGTTGGGTTCTTGAGCAACACTTGGGTTTCGTTGGCTATCGATTACCCACAAGCATTTTGCTGTTTTGTACTAAAAGTCAGATTGTAATTTCATTTTATAGTTTCAATGTTAAAAGAAGCAGGCTGCACAGTGGCGCAGTAGGTAGTACTGTTGCCTTGCAGCAAGACCCCAGCTGGGGTCTTTCTGCATGGAGTTTGCATGTTCACAGTAAAAGAAATTCCGTAAAAAAACAGAAAATGTACTGGCAGAAAATTACTAGGACATTTTCCTGTTTTTTTACGGAAAACAGGAAATTTCTGAGGGAAATTCTGTAAAAAAAAAAAAAAAGAAAATATCCTGCCAAAAAGTTACCAGGACATTTTCTGTTTTTTTTTTCTTCCAGAATTTCCATCAAAATATTTTCCATAATTTAACAGTTTATGTCAAATTTACCAATATTTTGTTAACCCAAAACTGAAATTATCTGTCTTTTTACTATGTCTTGATATATTCACAAACTTTTTTAAAAACCTTGGACATTTCCAAATACTTTTGTCTTCCATTGAAGTCTGTATTCTATAACATATATTAATTATAGGGTAAAATATATTGAAGTTAATGTATTTAATATGGTAGAGCTGTTGCCTTGCAGCAAGAAGGTTCTGGGTTCGATTCCCGGCCCTGGTCTTTCTGCGTGGAGTTTGCATGTTCTCCCTGTGCATGCGTGGGTTTTCTCCGGGTACTCTGGTTTCCTCCCACAGTCCAAAAACATGACTATCAGGTTAATTGGCCTCTCCAAATTGCCCCTAGGTGTGAGTGTGTGTATGCATGGTTGTGTGTCTCTGTGTTGCCCTGCAACAGACTGGCGACCTGTCCAGGGTGACCCCGCCTCTTGCCCGGAACGATAGCTGGAGATGGGCACCAGCAACCCTCCCGACCCCACTGAGGGACAAGGGTGTAAAGAAAATGGATGGATGGATGGATGGTATTTAATATACTCTTAACATAAATTTGAAACAAAACTAATTTATAAGTCCACAGGAAATGTAGTCACAAAACAATGAGTTTGAAAACAGCTCATGCAAAGTGATATAAAAATGAAACCATTCTACAAACAATTTGCAGACCTTATTTTGCAATTTAAGACCATAAATTGACATGTCATCCAGTCTTTATAAATAGCCTTTGTTATTATATATTAAGAGCTAAACATTTTCTTGAGCTCTCTGTTTATCTTCTGTAGATCACAACTAATTTATTGCATTTAACTATACAAATTTTCAACTTATAAATTAAATGTAAAGCAGCATTGACTCTAGTTTTTGAAGTCAAATAAACAATTTTGTTAATTACTATAAGATGTAACATACAAAAATTGCTTTGGATCATGAAAATCATAGTTGTAAACAGGAACAACGTACTTCAAAATACATGCCGAAAGTCAACCACTATTTTTTATGAAATAAATATTCAGTTAAAAATCAAACACATAAACACAGCCTAATGCCAACGACAGTGGAAGACACTGGATTCATGAGTGTGTGCTTTCATTACCTCTAGTCACTGTGAACATAAAACAAAACAGTCCATTTTATGTTTATGTTCTGCAAAAAAAAAAAAAAAAAAGGTTAATCCAACTCTTGGGTCCAGTTACCAAGAGCTTGAAATGAACCAACCAGAGTACAATATGAATATGAATAATTTTATGTCAAACAAATAAGTTATATACACAGATCCAGCAGCCTCTGATTTGGTGACAGACGCCACGGCATATTGTAGAGAAAATCACATGCCAAAGATAGGTTGGACCAAAAACAAAAACCTCTCACGCTGTTTAAAATTTCACGCATTTTTAATGGCTAGAATTTGCTTGGAATTCTGTCCACTAGGAGGAGAGGAGCTGACGAGACAGAGATCAGAGTAAGTTTTGTGCTTCAAAAAAAAAACTTCTAATGGCTTTTAGTTTGACTAAACCTTTTAAGAAACTCTCATATTCTCTTATATGTAAGAAATTGTTTTTTCTTCGTGACATTCATTACTTTTTAGTTATCAATTATTTGTGAAAACCACGGCTTATGTTGAATTTTGGGACATTGTGTCGGAGTACTTCATCCTGTCGTAAATAGACATTCTTTGTCTTGAAGCACGTCGTCAGTTCCGTAAAGCGTTTCCCTTGGCTTCACACACCAGGGTTATTTACGTAGTCCTACTGTACACGGATCGTAGAGTTAACCATTACCTTGAAATGTGTTTCCGGTATTCTTAAGCAGGAGTTTTTCTCTGTCTTTTCCCATAAGGACAGACAGTTTGCAGGACATTCAGCTCTGAATCTCGCAGGGAACGGGATGCATTGCAGCTAGCTTGCTATTAGCTTTCGCGTTAGCTTTGCGAAGAGCGCTGTATCAACGAAGGGACCAGGCACACCATCGTAAGTCAAACTGTCTGAAAATGACATGCCAGTATTTTAGCCGTTTTTAATATATGCAGCTTTATAATTCTCATGCACACAAGCTCACATGTTGAACAGATATTTCTTGGGATTTAGGTTGTTTTCTCTGACCACTTTAGCCAGCTTCTCAGTAACAGCTGCATACGTGATGTTCAACTGAAAACGTGGCTTTTAAAGAAAAAACTTAAATGTCACTCACAGATTCCTATCAATCAATCAATCAATCAATCAATCAAGCTGTTGTTGTCTCGTTGTTCTTATTGTTATGTGCGTATTGAAATAGGATTGACACTTTTCTATGCGAATGAGGGTGAGAACCTTTGCACCTGTTCTGCTGCATCTGCCAGGACTCAGTAATGCTTGCCATGCTTCAGTTCCCATCCTAGTTCCCACTTTCTACCGGACTTATGTTTTAAGGGATTTTGAGTGCAACAGTTCAGCTCACATGTAAATGTATTTATTATTATTATTATTTTTTGAATAATGTAAAGAGTTGTAGATCTGGTTTTAACCCACGTCTACGACAGTTTTTTTTATTTTTTTTTTATGTTTTTCTCTCCTAATATCTGATTATCTTGAGTCCCAGCTTATCTAATTCACGGATTCATTCAGGCATTCATTTAACTCATTTATAAAAGCATCTATGCAAACCAATAGGCCATAGATTCAAATCGGTAGTTATCTCTCAACGTTCCTAGTGTGCATATTGTTTTAATAGATATAGTTCTGTAGTTGATATGTAAAGTCAACAGACCTTGTCCATATCTAAGTGAGTCCTTGCTGTGGAAAAGCCTGTTAAGTGAAGTCAGAGGCAGTGTAAACAAGCAGGTTACAATTCCTTCAGTAGTGTTTTATCTGTACTTCCAGGCTGCTCCGGTGGAGCCGTTTTTAGTGAGTGGTCAAACTTGTGGAAACCTGTTAAACATGCGGCAATTCATTGGAAGCTGAATACACAACACACACACACATACACACACACAAATAATGCTTTTTCTGATATTTGATGACAAACATGAAAATAATCTGGCATCCTGATGTTTGAAAACCCCACACACTGTTAATATTGTTCGGACTGTCGTCTTTGCATTATGAACTAGTTTTCCACTGCTCCTTTGATGACTCGATCTTCTTAAATGCTTTGTCAAAATATAATTGGAAGCAATTTTTGTGTACCAAACTGCACAGACGCTCTACCGATTGTAATTGTTGTAATCTAATAGTCTATTTCAAACCATGTAAGTTTTATTTAACAGAAAGTTAAAATAAGTACTTAACAAATCAAGAATTTTCCAAATAAATCTATATTTCTAAAGCTGCACTTGGCATGATGCGTGCAAAGAAATAAAGCCATATGTTAATATATAACATGGAATGATACAGAAAAGTAAAGCATGAAAAAAGGAGGCACAGAAAATAGTTTCCTTTAACAGTTGATTCTTCTTCCCTCAGCAAAAGCTCCCACATTGATATGTGTTGTTTTTGTGACATGAAAATAGTGTCATTCTTTCATCATTAAAAAATCAGACTGACCTGTAACCAGTCAGCACTGATGAAGCAGAAGATCTGCAAAATTCTGGGTTAGTAGTAGGACACAAGTTATTTAGAAATATCCTGTAACAGTTTCTATTGGCATTTGCTTGGATTTCTCATACGGCTTCTCTTCAGTCTTGATGTTTTCTAGATCAACTAAAGAAAAACTAAAAATAGATACACTGCTACTGGGTGTCCAGCAGTATCTTTTGCTGAGTATTTGGTCATGCTTTCATGTGTAATATATAAATCCAAATGAGTTTGATCTCTTAAGATAACTTGAGAATGTTGACATAAACCTTTCCCTTTTTTGTCAAAGCTGTTTTTTCTGGGGGCAGTAAGTGCTGGTAACCCAAGCATGATTGAGTTTTAGAGTAAGAGTGGCCACTTCACTTGAGCAGATCATTGCCTCTTTGTCTGTGTGTATATAGAGGAGGTGGGGGGCTGTAATAGGTGTGTTGTTTTTATTCTGAGCAGCAGCCTTGCTCTTTGAAATCCACCTCCGCTGTTAGTGGTAATTATATTCCCATCTGCTTCATTGATTTGGCTGTTTTAACTAAGTTCTGCGGTCTATCCTCTTCCAGGCTGCGGTTAAGCCTTTTAATTCCCTTTCCTCTTTTTGTCTTGCAGGCAGAGTGCATTATGACGGACAGTGTTATGAGTAAAGCAGCCACAATGGAGATTCCTATTAACAGTAATGGCGACACGGGGGCATTAGCAGAAGACGACAGCCTTGAACAGGTGGGTGACACTTGGCTGACAATGTTCATGTGACATTTTGAAATGGCACTGCAGAGCCAACAAAACCCAATTTGTAACCTCTTACTCAAAATACAGCAAACACAACACAGTTTGTATGTGCAGGACTTGCTTAATATTTTATGTACTGCCTGGTTATTTTTTGGATGTTGTTTTATATGGTATAAATTAATTGCTCTCATGGACTGTCCTGATAAGGGAATGTTGTTTTTAGTTTTTCCAACACAAGTTATAAAGGGGAGTGGTCTAGATTTTGACATTCCCAGATGTGAAGACTTCGTTGCTGCGGTTCTTGCGTAAAGCTCATGTGTAGAGCAACTAAAACGCATCCAAACTTCAGCTGAGGAAGTCAACAAACACTGAGCACACAAAAACACAACTTCAGTTGTCGTTCTAAGCATTCTGTCAACATTTGAAAAGTCACTTTAACTTATTTTGATTTAAGTTTAGCTCTCATTACATGCTATCATTGTTTATTGAACTTATTTTTTTTCATTATTTGTAGTTGTAAAGGTTTTTTTTTTTTTTTCCTGTCAGTGATTCAGGATTATGGATTTGGGTTGTGTTCCCAGCTGTCACATGATTAGCTGAGTGGGATTGTTCTGTTCATGCCATTCACCCCACAATCTGTGAAAACATGTACCAAAACGTCTCCTCTTAGAAGCTGCAAGTTACTTTGCAGTCATCTAGTTATGTTTTCTTCCCCCCACTTTTTTATTTGTTTACTCGTTTCAGTTTTATTATCATTTTAGATACTGAACATATATTGTTGACTTGTATTTCTGACTTTTGTTTTTCTGTCCACATAGCTTTGTGTTGTACTGGACAGCTTGCTTGTCCACAGGAGAGGGAGATCAGGTATTGGAAATCAGGCGCTGTAGTCCAGCTGTCTCCTTGGAAACCCTTTGCTCTTTCACACAACTCTTGTAAGCTTGTGTATAGGATTACACTTTTGTCTCTGGTGTGTTTAAGGAGCCAATTCTGTTACAGAAGGCTTCTCTTCTGTTCTGATATCAAACCTTTATCTTATTATTGAATATGTTTTCAGAAGACCAGAAGGGGCTTCATTTATTTTGACAGCTTTCTTTAAAGATGTACACTGTATGTTTCTCAGAAAACACCCCACAATCCTTTTACTTTTGCTATTGAATGATTTTCTTACATTCTGATATTTTTACCTACTGCACAGCTTACCACATTAATACAGCTGGAACAAAAACCTTTGTAGGAAAAGACGTCACTTTTGAGGTCTCGGACTGGAAAAGGGTTGTTGATTTTCCGACATCCTTAGGAACGCCTTGTTGGGCAAACAGAACAAAGATCCTGGAGGAAGCTTTTACAGTTATTTATTATTTGCTCACCAAATTGTATGCCTGCGCTCAAGTTGTAAAAGGGTTCCTGCTTCCAATAGTAAGTCAAATATTCAACAGGTTTGGGTTGCCAGCTCATTCTCATGTGTTTATTTAAGAGAGGTGTTCAACTGTTCTGTCTGTTGAGCAGCTGTCATAGCAACCATGCAATTTGAAACTAGCAGGGTTTTGTCCTTGGGTGACAGCTCTCTAGAATCAGATTGGTAACTGACGTGTGTGAAGCTGAAGCAGCCTGTGTCGGTCATGCACAGAAACATTAAGATTGGCAGAATAGAGAGCGGCAATTGGTTTCAGATGGTGCATGTGTCAGAACAGGGGTGGTGACTGTCAGCTTGATGGAGAAAGGGCTGACTGCCAAGGAGCTCCCTGGCTAACATGAAAAGCAGCCTTTTATTGGTCAGTTCTGTTGCTTGGACAGTGATGAACAATACGTTAGCTAATAGATGAGTCACTGAAGAGTTTCTCCTCTTTATGCTTTGTCATTTTTATTTATTTCGAGCAAACACCGCACTGCAAATGTGCAATGAGAAAGCCATGTCTGTCAGTTTTCACCCACGTTGAGCAGATGCCGCAACATTGGTTAGTGCTGTAAAATAAAATACAAAGTTCTTGTTTTGCTTCTTAAAATGGTTACATTCTGCATTAGAGAAATCAAATGTTTTCAAAAGTATTTGTCAGGTACTGAAGCTGTGTTATTTCTATTATCTGTTCAAATAACAGCACATTTTTGATTACTGATTTTATAAAGCACCGACCTGCTGAAATAGATTTTAGCTTATTATGGTTACCAGTGGTAAAATAAATATTTTTTTGGAGAAATGGAAAACATGAATTGATAAAACATACATTAGTATAAGAGAAGAGTGATTTCTCCAAAACTTCCTGGACTTGTAGTGTTATCTCTATCTCTCTGTTGCACTGAAAAAAACTGAAAAACTCTAAATAAAACCCAACTGAAAATAATGACACTCATCATTTACTCCTTTACAAGACTGATAATTTCTCACCATCTTGTTCTTTTTTTGTTTTGAAGTGGACCATATCCTGAGATATTTGACATTCTTCAAAAAAAGATTATTTCAAAAATAATCACATTTGAAGGGGACTGTTAATCTTTTTATGGCATAGTTCACCCGTTGAAGGTTAGTTGAAAGTTTCTGTCACTAAAGAAATATCTCTTGTTAGGGTAGAGTCTCTGGATGAAAAAGCTGTTTAATAAAAAAAAAAAAAGCCTGGTTCATAGGATTTTCCTAACGTTTTAAAACATAGACATTTTTATGACAGAGGTCATAGCCATCAACACGATTAGTGTGGTTGGGATTAGGGCTTCAAAATGTATTGTTATTGCATTACCACGGTGTGCAAGATTAATATAGCAAAGAGATGTATCCAGTTGATCATTTTATCTCAAGTGTCAAATGTATTCATAAATAATATAGTATATTGGATAAAGACTCACTTATTCCACACCTGTGATAGATAATAGTTCCTAATCACACAGAGAGTACTGGAGACATTATGACAGACAGAGAGGCATAAGGTTGATGTAAATCCAACTTAACTGACATAATCATGTGCAGCTGTATATTTTCATATTGTTGTGCATCCCTAGTTAGGACTAGCTATGAATTCTCACACAATGCTGCGGTGCTGTGGATGAAGCCCGTGTCTCAGGGGGATGTGAGGAGAAAATCAGTTACCGTCCACAGTCGTGCCTGTTATGTTAATCACTCTAAATGTTTTTTTTATTTTGTTTTGTTTGAATGTTTGTCATTTGTTGTGTATCTATAAGTTTTATTCCCACATTTGTGTTTGTTTTTCATTTAATTTGCCGTGATGAAATAATTGTGAAATCGGTCTGATTGCAAATCAACTCATGCTTTAAAATCAGCGAGCCAAACAATGAGTGAGTGACGGTGCCCTTCCTCGCTAGTCTGCATCTTGCGTCATCACTCCTGTCTGTGGCCGTTACAGTAACCTTTTGTTGTACATGTCGTCTCATCCTTTGAGTTATGAGTTTTTAATTTTGTCTCTCCTTCTGTTATTTTTTTAAAACTTGTTGTTGTGTTTGTCGACCCCACCCCCCACCCTTCCATCTCTGTGCAGGCTGCAAAGCTGCAGTGGAGCTTAGATGAGAAGGTAGGGAGCTCCAGAGGCACCAGGGTGAGCAGGCCATTCGTGCATTTGGGTTTGTGGTGTCGGTGTTGTTCTGTTCAGTGGGTTGTTTTCTCTCTCTCTCTCCCTGTCGTATCAGGCTTTAATGGGAAACGTATGTGCTGTGTTTCATACTAACAGTTGCTAGGAGTCTGTTAAATGTTTCGGGGTGTCCGTCCGACTGACTCGCATTAACAAACAGCTTCTAGTTAACTCAAAGTTATTTAATCTGGATTGTTTAGAATGTGCTCATTTGACCTACTTTCTGTGTGCTTTTTGGTGATGCCTGTGGGCAATTATTTTTTATTTATTTATTTTTTTTTTTTAAATCTCTTGCAGGTTAGCATTGACAAGCAGAATATATAGTATTATTCTTCTAAACATTGTGTTCTACCAAACCTATGTTTTTATATTTGTTTCAATTCACTTCCATTCTGATGTCATTCCTTTTATTGTTTGAAATGTGTTTTTAAGGTAAGGAGGAACTTTATGGGGTTAGAGCTCTGTCTTCACAAATTGAAAATTATGTTAAATGTACTTGGTATGTTTCACTTCAAACAGGGTAAAATGTCCCCCCCACCCTCTTTTATTTTCACTTCATGTCATTAGTCTTAATCATACCTTTTTGTATTTGTCTACTAAAAGGAAATGGCTTCCGCAATCCGGAGCTATTTTCTGCATTTTTCCTTATAAAAACAAACTGTAGGAAAAGGCTTTCATTTGTCTTATCGGAGTCTCATAATGTTTCATCAGCGTCTCCCCGCTGTGGTGCTGAACACGACACTCTGCCCTGCATGTTTTAGATGTTTACCTTGTTTAAGACACCCGATGCAGAGGATTGCAGTTCAACAAAAGCCTGTTAATCAGCCATCATCAGAGGTGTGCTGAAGCAGTGAGACTTCTAAAACATTCAAGGTGGTGCGCCTTGTGGACAAGGGTTGAAAAATACTGATATACATTGTAAAAAAATAAATAAAAAAAATCTTTCATCACATGTAGCTATATTAGCAAATTAGTAAATCAGCTTGTTGCTTTTCAGAAACAGTGTCAGTCTTAAAATAAAATCATTTTAAGGTTGTTATAATCCACATCTACTGAAATATTTATAGTAGTAGTTATCATTGTGTTGAAGTAAAATAAGAGGATTTATTTGAGTAAATTCATGTCAGTCTGGTGTTTTGCCTGAAAGTGAATCTGTCCATAACAAATGTTTCTTTCACCTTGTACTTTAATAAATAATACCAACTGGTAAAGTGAAATATGTTAAAATGAACACACATTTGACCAGCACTATTGTGTTTTAAGCCTTTTTTTCCCTTTGGCTTCTTACCATAATATTATTTGTCCCAGTCGAGGATAGACTTTTACTGTTTTATGTCCAGCAATGTAATATTAACACTGAAGTTATAATGCCTATATGTCCATACCCAACCCCAGTGCTCAACATGTTTGTTGTTATTCTATTCCTGTTGTGGTTATCAGGATCTACAGCAGGTGATGGTATCAGGTCCCAATCTCAACGAGACGAGCATTGTTTCTGGAGGTTATGGAGGAGCAGCTGAGGGGATCATTCCCACCGGCTCCATTAAAGGTACTGCTTCAGTCCTTCCTGAGTTGGGCTTCCTTATGTGTCCAAGCCAGTATTCCTTGTGAAATATGTTATTTTTGTATTTTCCAATAGCTTATGTTTAAAATTGAGATATGAGATTAAATCACAATAGTAAGGAATTGGTAAAATAAAATAAAAAAAACTAACTAATGGGCTTAGTTTTAAGAACATTATCCTTAAGCTCATTGTTAAAAATATTGATCACGATCACCACTTGACTCCTGGTGTTCACCAATGAGGAATTTGCTATTTGACTACAATTTTTTACAAACATGCCACTATTTTTTTTATTTTGGTGTGATATCATTTATTGTTATTTATTTCTTTTTCTCAGGCCCTGCTGTGTGCTACAATCCTGAGTTTAACAAAAGGATCCCTGTTACAGGATTTGGTGGCCTAGATTTAATTATTACTTGTAATCAAGAGCTTCTTTCCAAAATGTAACCTAAAAAATATGACATTTAGGAGTTTGTAGAGGTTATGAACAAATTTCCAATGCTTTCTTTGAAATGGATCAAATTTAAGGTGTATTTCATTTTATGTTATTTCTGTATATATTTCCGATCTTTCTCTCATGAAAAATTACTCATTTTGGAAATATGCTCTCTTTACGGTGTGGGTGATCTGTTTTAAACTGTTGGGGGATGTTCCTGTTCTGCACTTCTGCCTTACTGGAGATGGAGGTTAATAAAGGCATTCTTACCTGCTTTCTTTTTTCTGAGTTTCTAAAGGTGAATGGTACAGGATACTTTAACAGAAAAATAAAACGATAAACACACAAGTTCGGATTTTCACCTGACTTGGCTTTTGTCCATTTCAAAGAAAACGGGACGCATGAGGGGAGATGCAAACAATCATGTCAATATGTAGATAATTTAACCAACTGTTTGTTCTTAACCTGTGTTTCACGACTTGCCACGTCCTTCGAGTTAAGGCTATGAAATGAAACCAAAGTGTTTCCGTTAGGTGACCTTCACGGCTTTTTGACTCTTCATGAAAGCTTTGTTCAGCTTTTATGAAGAGTTCGCAGCTAAAGCAACGCAACCTACGCTATCATATAAAATGTAAAAATATTGACAAAAGTAATATTGTATTTATTTTTTGTCATATTCAGTTATTGCTAATTATCCAGGTCTTCATCCTGTTTTGTATAGCCTTAACTCAGTCTTCCACATATTTGCTCACGTCTGCATTGTTCACCGACAGTTATGCAATAGATGTTGTCTTTTTATCTTTGTTCTTCTGGCTTCTGCTTGTCCTTCACTTTCTTTTCAAATTTGCCTCCTACATGTACACTTGCTGTCTTCTACATGTGGTGCCATCATTTTTTTTTCTCCTTTCTGGCTTTTATTTTATGTTGCCTTCTTTTTGCCTCGCAGTGTTCGTACCTCCAGACATTTTTCACATTGTCACATAATGACCAAAAACATAAGTGTATTTTATCAGATTTTAGAAACATTTTATGAGGGAGTTTAATGTTTTTGTTTCAAACTTTTCCGTAAAGTCTGAATAGTGTGGCTTGCATTTGTATTTAGCAACTACCAACAACCAAGTTCTTATTTTTTTTAGTACCACTTTGGTGAAGCCTCTCTATCAGCTTTACTTATTTAGAGACTGAGTTTAATACCATTTTTGGCAGCTTTACTCTCCTTGGAGAAAAGCCAAACAGCATAATCCTGCCACCACCGTGCATCACCATGGGGATTGTGTGTACAGTTACATGTGCAGTTTTAATTATTTAGATAGTTGCCACTATAAATGTCTTGTGGAATTTATCTGTTCGTCTGCTTAAAGATCATCATCATATTACTGTTTTCTTTGCTCCTAATTCATTCAGTCATTTAGGGGCTGGTTGTGGGTATCTTTAATCGTTTTCAAATGCTTCTTGCATCGAGGAGTCGGAGATGTCTGCTTAGGCATATCTTACCTGAGATCGAGCTCATCTTCTTGAAAGTTTAGCTTATGTCTGTTGTTTACTATCCGTGTCTACTTGTATGTTTCAGGTCCCAACATGCAACACAGCACCAGCAGCAGCTCGATGACGGCAGAAGAGGCAACGCGTGGTGTGGCTGTGGAAAAATATGAAGCAGTGAAGAAATGGGGTTTAAACACCTATAAGGTATCTGAAAGGCTGTTTTCATAAATGAGAGGGACGGCGATGTTGTGCTAATGACAAAATATCAGGCTTTCCAAACCAAGACTGCCTCATTTGTCTTTACAAACAGTCACTGAACGAACTGAATTATGTTATTCATGTCTTTCTGTTTTGTTTCAGTGTACGAAGCAAATGATCTCAGAGCGTTTTGGTCGCGGCTCTCGGACTGTGGATCTGGAGCTGGAGGCTCAGATAGAGGTTCTGAGGGACACCAAAAGGAAATATGAAAATGTGCTGCGGTTGGCCAAAGCGCTGACCAATCATTTTTACAACATGGTGCAGACACAGCACGCGTTGGGCGACACGTTTGCTGATCTCAGTCAGAAATCTCCAGAGCTACGAGTGAGTCCTCCAAAAATGAGCATTCTACATGTTGAACTGTTCTTGAATGTTTTAATGTAAAATTGGATTCGTTTAGAAAACAATGAGGAACTCGCTTCATTCTTTACAGGATGAGTTTGGCTACAATGCAGAGACCCAGAAACTACTGTGTAAGAATGGGGAGACTTTACTTGGTGCCATTAACTTCTTTGTATCCAGCATTAACACATTAGTCAATAAGACAATGGAGGACACTCTGTGGACAATCAGGATGTATGAAAATGCGAGGTAAGCAGATTTAAAAAGGCACATTCAAAAACAATACATCTTCATCTCTGGATGAAGATGTATTTAAAATGTTTTTTCAGTTAATGGATCTGTAGAAAAATGCTTCTATCAATTTGATAAACTTAAAAAACAACTTTTTACAGATCTTTGTTGAAAAACCAAAATAAAAGCTAGTTTGAGACAGTTGCCAATAAATGTGCTGCTTCTGACAAGCTATTAAAACATTATTCTTTTTTCCCCCCTTTTTTCGTTCTCATTAAAAATGGCACTCTCAATTACTTAAAATTAACTTTTCATTACTGAAAGATACAAATATGGTTTCATTATGTACATATTGTTAATATTTTTTAGTGTATATATACATTATCTATGAATTTGCTTGCAAACTTGCAGTATTAAGAAAGCCTGTCAGTGATGAACTGAATAACATGCAGTTGCTGCCACCCAGTGGGAGGAGAGTAATAAAGCAGTTTACATATGAAGTATTGTTGTACTGGAAGTAAATGTTTGCTGTACAAGAATGTTTAGCTTTTCTCTGAATATTTGAATATCCTTTTCTGAATCTAAATATCTGTACATTCTCTGTTTCATTTTGTGTGTGCTCAGACTGGAGTTTGATGCCTACCGGTCAGACCTTGAGGAGCTAAGTTTGGGTCCCAGAGATGCAGTGACCATGGCTCGTATAGATGCTGCACAAGAGCAGTACCAAGTTCATAAGGAAAAGTATGAACGCCTTCGCTCAGATGTTATCATTAAGCTCAAATTTCTGGAGGAAAATAAGGTTAGTCTGTGTTGTAGGTCTAAATCGTTGTTGTTTTCTAAATGCTAAAAAGTTGGCACGCTGTGTTTGTTTTTTTTTTGTGATCTGAGCAAACCAAACCTAAACCTGCATATGATTTTCCTTTTCCCCTGCATCAGGTGAAGGTAATGCATAAGCAGCTCCTTCTCTTCCATAATGCCATCTCAGCGTACTTTGCTGGCAATCAGCAGCAGCTGGAGCAAACGCTGAAGCAGTTTAACATAAAGTTGAGGCCCCCAGGGGCCGACAAGCCTTCCTGGTTAGAAGAGCAGTGAGAGGCCCTGCAGGAATCCTTGCAGCCTTCGTCTCAACCACCTACACCTGTTACCTTTTAAATCACCCAGCTTGCAGAGGACCACTACAGAAGGAAACAAACTGAGATAAACTGGTGGATGAAGATGCTGAGATCTTTTTTTTTTATGGATAGATGACTTATTCATGAACTTAATGCAGCAGAAAACTAAGTGGCCAGTTTAAAAAAACGAGGTTTTTCTGTGCCTCTCTTTCCAACTTCCTTTATCCACTTCAGCTTCTCCTTGTGATCTGTTCTTTTTTATTATTATTTTAACTGTTCACCTTTTCTGTCCCTCTTCTCCGTTCAATGTAAACACCTTCCTTATCTCTGCACCTATTTTGTGGTGTGTGCTTGTTAGTCATGTTTATGGGCGTTATTGTACTCCTCTAAGTGCTCCCGATTCTTGGAGTTTATCGTAAAACTCCGCAGTCTTAGTAACAGAGACTTTTGTAAAGAAGAAAATGGCAAAAGTACTAAAATACTACTGTAATTTAACACTACTTTTTAACCTTCATCACTCCCCGACTGTGCCTCCTTATTTATGAGCAACCAGTAAACCTTGATACATTGGTATATTGTCCAAAAGTTAATTTATTTCAGTAATTTCATTCAAAAAGTGAGTCATTACACACAGTGATATATCGCAATGACCTGTTTATTTTGATGATTATTTCTTGGAGCTAATGAATAGTTTAGCTTAGACAAATAAAAATCATTTTTAACAGAAATATTATGGCCTAAACAATAAGTGGGAAGATTATTTCCAACAGGCAAACAGTTACATCCTCCAAAGGGAGAATAAGGTACCAAAGGCCTTTGCTGAAGAGCCTGGTTGGTCGGAGTGCTGTATCGAAACACACTGATGGAAAGTTGAGTGGATGGAAAAAGTGACTTGTAAAAGATGCACAAGCAACTGCAGACATAGCTGCTATTTTTCCACCATTACTTCAACTCTGTTGTCATCTCCGCTGTTTACCAGGAGGCAAACAGTGGAGATGCTGATTTCATTTTCCAGCAAGTCTTGATACCTGCCAAGCTTTTGCCCACACTGCCAAAAGCTTTAGTCGCCATGGTAACACTGTGCTTCATTAACCGTCAAACTGGCCTTACTTTAACCCCATAGAGAGTCTATGGAGAATAGCCTAGAGGGAGATGACATTTCTGTATGAAAAATGCTTTTATTTGGGTTTATATAACAAGAGTTTAATGGAGTATCTTTGTGGGTTTAGGGCAAAATCATCAAATAAATATTTAAGTTATATCATATATCACTTAAGTTGTGCTATGAATCTACAATATACGTTTGACTTTGAATTGAATTGTTAAAATAGCTTTTCAATGATGTTCCAGCTTATTGAGAGGAACCAGTTATGTGATAAATAAAATATATTCAAGAAAAAAAGTTAAAACTGTTTATAAATACACATCATGTCCATTTCTAGTGCACTACAAACAAATATCTAGAGATTTAAAATCAATGTAAATTTAAAATTAAGAATTACTTCAACTTTCAAAAGTGTTTGTGGAGTATTACTATAAATTAGCATGTTCTCCATCAAATACTTTACTCATTAAGAAGGAAAATTGTTCAACTTTCAGATATGCAACAATCATTTAAGGAGCACTGCCACAGCCTTCCTTGGGTTCTAAATAGATTGAGATGTTAGATGGAGGCTGACCTTGTTTGCCTTGTTTACATGGGTATTGTCTCCTTTATTCTTTCTTTTTTCTACCTGATTGGTTTTCACACTGGAATATGCCCGTGTCTTTTTACAATCTGATTGAAGAAAGTTGACTGGAGTCACTTCACTAGTTAACTCTTACTGAATAGTATCACATAGAAAGTTATTACATTTTTTTTCTATTCTATCGATACTTTGAATTGTCCGTGTCATATTTGTGTGAAACTAACAACTATGGGTCTTTTGACAAAAACGGTCGCATCTTCTGATTCTGCTGAATTAAGAATTGATCAAGATTGCTATCTAATGTTACTAATTAGATCATTTTAGTATCACATTCTGGCATTTAGCAGTCAGAAAATATGAAAAGTGAAGATTTCAGAAGAAAACAATCACTGATGGAAGCATTAGCATACGAGTTGAAGTTTTACATATCACTATTTATTGTATTCACAAAGGGTGCCTTGGTAAAAACGGCAACTTTTAATAAAAAAAAAACCAAAGTTTTTTTCATATGACACTTAAGATGGCAATACAGTAAGATGAAATGACCAAATCCCTGACTGAACCACCCAAAAACATAAATTTCATTTGTATAAAATTATCAGAGTCAAAAATAATACGGGCTAGAATGCTGATTCTGTGCTCACAAGAGCCTCTCTATGATATCACGTCACAGTAAGTGTGTCATTCCTCCAGCTACTTGTTCTATATTTGCATGGCAGATAACAATCCTGAAGTGTAGATATGCGCGCTTTCACTAATGGTCAGCTCTTGTCATCCATGTTTGTCATCTAGCATGGACTGGCATTAGTATAATTTGTTACGTTCAAGTTGGCAGAAGCATAATCAAAAGTGAATTTACTAGTCATGTGGCACTCTTGGTGAGAATGATGGAGGAGTCGAGGGTTTATTTAAAAGGCGAGGACATTTTTATATCAGTTTACTGTCAAGCTCCTGGTTCGCTTGACCACCATGAAGCAATACATAAAATGTGATCCCTTTTTCCAAACTGCTTTGTTTGGGGTTCCTTATTGGACAGTAAAAGGAATGGCAATACAGGTTTTTTGTTCCATAGTTGTGGAAATGGCTGAATTTCAAAATAACTCTTGAACATTCTTGCAAAGATTGAAGTGTTGCCACATGAAAGCCAAGATTTCTAAAAATACATAAAAATATATATATATATTTTATTTGTGTATACGCAAATGTTTTGTAGACTGAGCTGATGTACTGTACTGAAATTCAGGTATTTATGATGATAAATGAAGTTGTCATGGATACTCTGCCTTCATTCCTCAATTGCACCTCAAAAGTCCAACTCCAACCCAAAGGAGCAAAATTGAAAGTTCACACTTTCAAACTGTCTGTATTTTATTTGGCTTTTGTCATTGTTGTATTTATGTTGTAATGCGTTGTGCTATATGGAGACAAGGAACCATCTGGAATTGGTCAAATAAAATATTGAGGAAGTAATTTTGAACTTGGTCTCATTGGTGTTTTGAGGTTTGACTTGTCACAGAAATCAAAGCCACCCTAGGACTGCAATGCAGAAAAAAAAAAGTTATTAAAAGATAAACTACCAAGTTTTGTGTAAGACCCTTATGTGTCATCATGTAGAGTTCTGAGTTAGAAATGTACGTATACTAATCATTGGCATGGAGTTTTGTGCTTTTCAACTGTTTTCCCTTCGTAGCATCATCATTTCTAATGAATGACATTAAAAATAATGTCATTTTTAGTGAATTCCTAAAAAGACTTAATGCTACATCAAGCTGTTTCACAATATTTGGTAACACTTTATTTGAAGGGGGTTGAATAAGACTGACATGACACTGTCATAAACATGACATAACACCTGTCATGAACATGAATAAACCTTCATGAATATTTATGACTGTTGTCATAAAGCGTCATTCGGTAAATTATGACACTTTTAATACAAAGTTGACATTATTCAAAATGTCTTTATGACAATTTGACGTTAACCAAGAAA
>NW_006799942.1:3411024-3440323 GCF_000485575.1 Poecilia formosa | reverse complement strand
TTATTATTTTTTTTTATTTTTTTTTTTTAGATGTACCTGTAATCATGGCTTTATGTTAGATTTTACTTTCCTTAAAAGTCAGGTTTATGGCAAGAAGCCAACCAATTTAAAGTCCATGCAGCAAGAAGATCCTGGAATCCCAGCCTTTCTAAATGGAGTTTGTATGTTCCCTCCAGGTAAGAAGCTCCCATAAGGACAAATCTTAGATACCTAATTCACTTTCAATGAGCCAAGAATCAATGTAGTCCACTTGCTGCACACTTATCTGGCTAAGAGGCACTAACCATTGACTGTTGCTGTTGTTTTTAACTTCTCCTTCCCTCCAGGCACCACATCGTGTGCCGGCGACAGAAAAAGGAGCGGACCCATCCGCCTCTTATCTTGAGGGCGGTCCTGTATTTGGGAACTGACTTGAATTTGATTAGAGACTCACTCTGCACCTGTGACTGTTGTTTCTTGGACATGATATTCAGGGAGGAAACGACGCCAAATTTCATACAGCTAGTCAGGCTTCTAAAAAACGTTGTAAGTACATGATATTATTTTTAAAAAATTCAAATATCATGTTTTAGGCCAAATTACAGTGAGTCCTGTTAAAATTGTTCGAATAAATGCATTAATTGTCGTATTTAAACATTTCAAGTCGCTTGTCACAACTTTTTTTTTTTCTACTAGAATAACATATAATTTCGTAGGTGTCTTTTTTTGACCCTGGTGAAAAATTTAGAAAAATGCTTTGCTATGTCTGTTATATTGAATGATTCATTTTTAAAATAACCAGGGTAAACTACATTTCGAAAAATGTCCCGTTAAGAATAGATTGTTTTTAAACTTTGACATATCAACGAAAGCCTAAGAGGTACCAATTAAATATTTCAAAGACAGAGCTCTGTTAACAGATTTTTCTTCTGTGTTTCCTTTAAATGTGTTTTATGGATGGGAATTGAATCTCTATTGTAATACATAAAATTGGATCAGTTCAGTGAATTAAAATATTTTATTGTAACACTGTAGTATATTCAGACATTTCCACTAGCTAAGTAAATATTCATCTATTTGTCAAAAAATACTGCTTTATTAAAAAAATAAAGCTGTACTATTTTTGTGTTTTCTCAGTTCTGATTGGTGAATAGGCGCAAATTGCCATTCGCCTTTGGATCTGAGGGGAAAAACAGATGGAGGGGATGCTGAGTTTAAAACCTACTTTGTCCAGAGACCCCTCTCCTCCATCTCTGCCGGATGCTCAAGAAGAGTTGTATGTCCAACCATCTCCTGTAGCTAATGGTACAGAAGCACCACCACTACCCCCACCCCCCCCACCCCCACCTCTTCCTCCAGCACCTCCACCTCCTGCAACTTTTGGCTCTTGTGACATCCAAAGACGTTCCATGAAAAAGCTGAACTGGGACACGCTACCTAACCATCATGTGTTGGGTAAGCTGAACGTGTGGACATCCAAACGGACTCAGAGGGACCTGGTATTGGATATACAAACCATGGAAGAGTTATTTAGTCATGATGACAAAAGGGCATCGCTACGGGCTTCAAAAGTCTTCAGTTTAAGTAAAAGTGATGGGATGAACTTGTGTGGACAGGAGTCTCAGGTAACTAATAGATATGTACAAATAAGAAATAGATTTTCCATACAGGCTCTACTTTTTTTATGAGCTTGCAAATAATCTAAATAGGAGAAGTAGTAAAGACGCCAGGAGGAAGTAATTTCTTTTTTTTTTTTTTAAGTTCCACACAACTATCAGTACGGAACCGTTTTAAGTAAAACAGTCTGGAATTGTTTTCTTCAGCTTCCTCAAATGTTGATATTTTCTGGATTGTAGAGATATCTACAATCTTTTTAGCCTTGTTTGAGTTTACCCTGTGTTTTTGTTCTTAGGTGACAATATTGGATTCCAAGCGGAGCATGAATATCGGGATCTTCCTAAGACATTTCAAAAGGTAATATTGTGTCTCTAATATTGTAATAGCCAGATGCATATGGTGGAAATTATGCTGTGAAAAACTGTACTGAAACATATAAGGTAAACAAGAGTCCTAATAATCAAGAGAAGTTAAAACACTTGAGCTGTGCTTTGAGTTGTTCAGACTTTTAGTTATGGGTATCTGGATGCACGAGTCACTTCCACTGTGCTAATGATTACCCAACCATAAGCCTTTATCTCAGCTGAACTCATGCAAACACATGGAAATCCCTTTTTAAAGCGTCACTTTAGACCATTTAGCAAAAACATCTAAACTGTTTAATACATTACTTTATTTAACCAGTATCATAGTAACAAGTTTAAAAATATGTGATCAGAAATATAAATGTAAGTAGCTAGTTACTGAGGTTTTTGTAGTTTAAATTGTATAAAATGCAGTGGAAAAGTGCATTTTATACAGTTACTTGTCCATTTGCCATTTTGGTTTAGTCACTTGAGTTATGGCAGCAATTAAGGGTTGCACATAAAATGACTGAGCCGTTATTTCTTCTGGTTTTAATGCGACTGCATAGTTTTAGTGAATGGAACTGTTTAAAATGCTTTAGAGATTAAAAAGGTGCCCAAATCCCAAGTAAAAAACAAACAATTATAGCAAAATCTAGACTTATTTCATGTGACTGAGGTCAAACTGTTGTGTTCACAGCCAAACAGACTTTAAAAAGAAACTGGAAGAAGAGTTGAAAGGAAATAAACAATATTAAAAAAAATCTAAGAAAGAAGTGGCAACAATTTATTAAGAAGTTAATATAATCAAACCTCTATTATTATAATAATTATTTTAAAAAACTAAGAAAATGTTGCATCTTCAAACTGAATAACCAGAAAAACTAAAATTAAGTCTAATTTATGTTCACAAGTCCAAATAAATGTGGCCATCTGCCTCTACTGACATAGAGCTGAATTTCGGTAATGAGATGCAGGCAAACTTGCTGTAAGATCTGGAGTACTTTCTGTAGATAATAAAACAAACACATTTAAAGACATCAGTGATAATAAAGAGCAGCCTATTCTTTTAGCAGCACAACTGTATAGAGAAAACACAATGAACATCACTGCTTTAAATTTCATCATCTAAAAATGAAGATGTTGAGCCTAATTTTACATGATGATCGAGTGTATGCCTTAATGGGAAGAAAGTGGGAGTTCCACTAGAGGGCAGCCTGATAACTAAAAGTTCTAACTCCAAATTTACTCTGAACTTAACAGTGAGCTGAAGAAAATAAACTAAAACTGAAAAATACATTTTCCAAATATTTCAGTTTACAAATGCTGTCACATTATCAATGTTTGTAATATTATAGATGTGCAACACTACTTAGTATTTCAATGTGCTGTGCATTCATTCTTTTCATGACAATTATGTACTTGGCCAATATTATGATCCAAACTGCTTTTCCCCACACCAGATGTATATTTTTAATTTCTGAGGTTAATTTAGCTCTTTTAAAAATGGAGCTAAATTATGTGCTAATTATTTTATGGTCAACTCAATATTCATAATTCATATTCTTGATTTTTGTGCATACCTTTCGTACTGGAAAATATGATCTCTTTTTAACTTGCATCCAAACTCTTGTTGCAGCATTTTGAGAGACCTGATGACTCTTTACCAATATTTCTGTGTTGTCCTGAGTGTAAAAAAATTGCAATAATCCAGAATAGAAGTAGTAAATGCATGGGACGGTTTTTCTCCATCACTCTGCGAAAGACTTTTAGAAAATATTTTATTTGGCCTTGACTGTACACTCAAATAATGAATTAGAACTTTGATTTTACACACTCACAGTGTATAAATACATAACCTTGTATGTTCAGTTCTCAATTTGTATACCAAAGTGACTGTCACAAAAGGGCTGTGATGATGTCAACTTCAATCTATTAGTCTGACTGAAACTGTGTCAGCTGCTGTCCACTTTGAGGGCATTTTTATTTGCTCTACATTTATAGATGAAATAATCTGGCTTTGTGTAAAAAGTGTTGATCCATTTTTTTAATGTGCTATAAAGAGACTAGAGATTAGTCATAATTAAAGCAATCAATCTCCTATTAGTGGATTTAAGATAATTCTAATCTTTAAATCAACATCTCTCATAAATATGAACCATACTGTGAAATTATTAACTTCTCATTGTTTGAGTTTATTGAATGCCATGTTCTTAATCAGTGTTGAGATTGCTCTTTACCATATTGTTTAGTGGGTGTGTTCTGCCGGTACTACAGAGTAAGAGTTTTGTAAAAGAGCCATATATGTACTGATAATACTGTAAATACTTTGTTTTGTTTGTGCTCTCACTTCGGTTGTGTGCATGTCTCCCTCTGTAGGCCTGTGAGTGAAATAGTGGAGGACATTCGTCAGGGGAACTGGCAGAGGTTTGGAAACGGCAAACTAAAAGAGCTTTGTAAGCTTCTACCAGAAGAAAGTGAGGTAACATGAACTCTATTCCTGTTGACGATGCATACATTGAGTCAAAACAAAAATACGGCAGAGCTATCTTTCTTTGGAATAGTTTGTGGGTAACTTTTTTTGAATACATCCAAAATTACCTTATATATTGATGAATTTAAAGTAGAGTATTTTTTATTTTTTGAAATCTCCTGTTTGTGTTGAAGTTGTTTTATTTTGTGCCTATGCTACAGAGATAACATGCTAAGCACAATGACAAGAAAACAAGACATTATGCAACCTTTAGTTACTTATGTAAACTAACATAAAATAAAGTATTTACAAACATGAAATCGGTTTTCATTGACCTCCATTAAGTAATTCGACTAATGTTGAAAGCCGGGGATTACATGAACACCGTTAGTATTTTTCCTGTAGAATCATTTTTCATACCTGATAACTATGTAAATGTCTAAATGCAAAAGTATTCCAGTCTTTGTTCCTCAAGCGATATCTGAACTCTTTTTTTTAATGGTAGGTCATAATTTTGTCAACATGTAGGTAAAACAGCTGCAGTCATACAGAGGTCAACTCTCTGCGTTACCCGAGGCAGACCAGTTCATGGTACAGCTCATTAAAGTCCGTGGGTGAGTCTGTTTTTAAATATTTAACTGAATGATGCTGCAAACATCAAGTTATCAAAATTACAATAAAATTGATCAATCTTTTGGTCTTGGTATCAACTGACTTTCACTGTACTGTTTTTATAATTTGGTTCTGATGGTTCTTTGTGTAGTTACTTTTTTTTTTTTGAACAATGAAAAATGTTTATTTGCTCGTCTGTCTTGCTTTCAGCTACGGGGAACGTCTAAAAGTGATGCTTCTGAGGGAGGAGTTCCTTCCCCTCATGGAGGAAGTGAAGAATGCCATTGCAGTCATGACCAAAGCAGCTAATGGTAATATTTCACCTGCTTCCAGCTGCAGACAATCCTACATGTTCCTACTTTATCTTTTTC
The DNA here is from genome assembly GCF_000485575.1 of Poecilia formosa. Lineage (NCBI taxonomy): Eukaryota > Metazoa > Chordata > Actinopteri > Cyprinodontiformes > Poeciliidae > Poecilia > Poecilia formosa. Next base: position 3,434,927 of record NW_006799942.1, on the reverse strand, counting down.
GTCTCCTACAATAGAACTGTTGGACTGCGATGACCTCCATTCGGTGATTCGACTAGTATTGAAAGCTGGGAATTACATGAACGCTGTTAGTATTTTTCCTGTAGAATCATTTTTCATTACATTGTATGAACTAATGGATGTTATGCTTCTGTGAAAGCGCTTTACCGAGTAATAAATGAAAAACTTTCTCCTTCAGGGTGGTTACAGTGCAAATGCCGTAGGATTCAGGGTGGCTTCCCTGCTCAACTTGGCAGACACCAAAGCCAACAAGCCTGGCATGAACCTCATGCACTATGTTGCCAAGGTAAAGTGTAGAATTGGGATAGAGATGATTTATGAAGGCACAATCAATTATGCTGCACTTCCAAATAAATTAATGAAACTGCAAGAGGTTAATCTCTATTTTTTGTCAATGAAGTTACCTGGTTTAGCTTGTGACAAATTTGCTCTCCAAGAAGATCACATACAAAGAGTTGTGTGAGAAAATGGTGCTTACACAAGTGAAACTAGATGCATCAAACTCAGTATGTACAAATTGAAACGCTGTTCCTTTGTCCATCCTGGTTAAAGCAGAATTGAGCATTCACAGCATAATATCAAACTCCTTGACACGCCTCTGATTAAATATGTGCATACGTAAGTTTTTCCTTTCTGCACGATCCGTTATGTCAAGCAGGAGACCTTCCTAAAAGTTGGAGGCCCATAAAAACACAGATGAAGCAAGTACTTATATTTTATGTTCAACGCAGACTCCTCTCCTAATAGCACTTGTACAGTAATATTGTAAATAAATCTAGACGTACGGGGTAAAAACAACAAAGCTTTTCAATTTTTATGGGTTTATTTTTACTTTTAAAAAAAAAAAAAAGTACTGTTATCACAGAAGAACTGTCAGAGGGCATGGGGGCTGGTAACCTCGTTCAACATTGCACCTGAAAAAATGAAACAAAGTAATGCATTAAACCTCTGTCCAATAAATATGCTGGAATATGGGGAGATTTCTGCATGGTATGCCCCATAGCACATCAGGGAATTAATATTAGGATAATTTAATTTACTTACTAAGTAACCATTTGTCCTAATTTATACCAGCTTGTAGTTTGTTCCCAGTCATTCTCATTTCTTATTTCATTCTCAGTATGTGTCATGTGTTGAATCAGGTCACCTCAACAAAATGTTGCACACGCATATCACACACTATGAATAAAAGACTTCCTGTTTTACATAGTCACAGTGTAATGGCTATGAAAAATATGTCACTGCAGATTGTGCCTAAATGTTGTCCTTTGGTACCACACTGTATGGGGATTTGATATACCGGGATTATGTTGATAATTCATAGTGACTCTGGTTGGGGTTAACAAACACCGTCTCAATTTGTCCGTCAGCTCTCTTTGAAACGCCCCTGTTGGGAAAATCAGTGGTTACCAGCTGAATGGGTACAGTTGGCACTGTGTCTTTCTCAAAGAACTGCTGCCTTTTGTCTTAGAAAATGAATTCTCTTGAAATGCTAAAATGGTGAGCCAGTGAATATATCTTGACATCAACATCTACTCTATGGCTTTAACTACCTGATCTCTTTTCATTGTACCATTAACAGTGTCCTCCTAGGCTAACGCATGTGAATGTTCATTTTATTTTGTTTGATCACGTTCTGTATGCCTTAATATTCATTCATGAATGAAAAAGGGTTTCTGCCATATTTTGAGATGAAAACATTGATGCACAAACTCCAGTCCTGTCCATTTGCTTACGAAGCTCTCTTCTTTGCCATCCACAGCAAGCAGAGGAGATTGATGCAGAATTGCTGACTTTTCCCAGCCAACTTGGTCACATTGGGATGGCATCAAGGTTACCCTTTAGATGTGTTTTTATCCTGCTTTTTTTCTGTCTGTCACTTAATCTGATTGTGAACAAGTTTGTATCTGAATTTTACCAAAGAATTTGTAAAGATGACATCCTCAAGGACTTGAAGGAGGAAATCCAGAAGATGGAAGAAGTTAAACTGTTTAGCAGCATACACCCTGGCCTCTTACAACAAATAGATCAATTTCTGAAGGTAAAAAAAATTGTCTTCGTTTGCAAATTTTCACCTTTAAAAAGAACTAAGATCTATACAACATGTATTTTATAACTTTTTGACAGAGGGCAGATTCTATGCTTGCAGCCGTTGACCTGTCCCTAAATGAGCTGAAGGCTTTAAGTGATGCTGTCGCAGGGTACTTCTGTGAAGACCCAACTACCTTCAGACTTGAAGAGTGTTGTTCCATCTTTTACTCATTCTGTAAAAGGTTTGACAAAGCTGTACAGGTAAGACGACCAAAGATTGATCAATATCCAGCATTTTTATTACAAGATCAAAATGTAATCCTTCAGTGGCTTGAACCTTTCATAACTTTGAAGGATTTTTATTTCAGTTTTGCTTTCTGGATGTTTGGTTCATTATGAAATATTTTCTTTACATGACCTGCAGGAGAACAGAGAGCGAGAAGCTGTTGAACATAGACACAAGCGCTCGGAGAGCATGCAAGTAGCTGCTAAACGACGCTCTGTGGCATCATGTTCAGCACTTGACCCTACAGATGACTCGTGCTTAGAGTCAGCGCTGCACAACCTTCTATCCAAACCCCTGTCTGGTTTAAGCAGATGTAGGAAGAATTACCAACCCCAGGCTAAAGGCTTGCGTTCTGAATCCTGTTCTCAAACTTCACAAAAAGAAATGCCAATTCCTTGCAAAACTACACACAGCCCAGAGAAGAAACAAACTAAGCTACTTAAAGACATGGAATTGGCAAAATTGGAGGAGGAAGAAGCCGAAAAGATGCGTGAGATATCCCGAAAGGTGCTTTCCTACCAAAATGTCAAAGGCAGCCGTAATGATAAGGTACCGGGGAGTCCTCGGTATTCGAAAGGAGAACAGGATGAGGCTAGTACTCCACGTACCCCTTCACCTAGAACTAGGGACTACTTCTTTACCAGTAATGGTAGTGTGGGATCTCCATGGACCATTCTGAGCCCCATAAGTTGCTCTCCAAGAAGCACAGCCCTGCGAGGCAAAGCCCGGAGAGGATCATCATCGTCTTCTGGAAATGATCCTGACGATGGAGTCTGGGAGAATGACGAAACCAACTTGAAAACTCATAGTAGTCAGGAAAGTCTGACTTCTCCATCTGGAGGATCTGCCTCCCTTCCTGAGTGCATCCGTCAGAGAGCGTTGTCACAGGCACCACTGCTAAGGTCGGCCTCTGTGGATGAAACCCTGCGTTCTCCTAGAATGGGCTTCCGACTGAGATACTTGTTCCAGAGGAGCATGTCTCAAAGATCCTTCTCCTCTGAATCAAAAATGGGAGATATAAAGGAAAGAAGTGACAGAAAGGTGGAAAATTATGCTGAGGGTTCATCTGGATTAAAGTCTTTGTTCAAACTTATTGGAAGCAGAAGTAAACTCTGCAATTTGGAAGAGAAAACATGAAATAAGTCACTTCTTAGTCTAAAGTTTTAAAGACGGAAACTAGGTTTTGTCAGTTTTTCTGTGTTTTATAAGGCTAAAGTTATGTTGAATATTTGTCTTTTTATATGTCATGCTTTTACCCTTTAGAGGGCATAAGGCAAATGGGGACTTGCTTTGCACTCTGAGGGTGTCCTTTTTTTTTTTTTTTTTTTTTTTTTTTTTTTTTTTGAGCTGTGCAGGAAAAAAAACAAATTCTGAAATCCATGCAAGTGTTTTTTTTATTGTACATTAATAAAAGGATATTACCCTATTCACCATGTATAAGTAATTAATGTGCACTTTTCAGGTTAATATATCTCTGGAATTGCAATTCACCACTCTCCCCCTTTGCGTTATTACCCTTGCAATTTGTTAGTTCGGTAGTATACATATCACCTTTTTTTGAAATCCAACCCACTGTGCTATGTTTTTATTTATTCCTCTCACGCAGTCTCACTAGATTAACTTGGGTCCTCTCATGTAATCTTTTGATTACATGAGAGGACCCATGAGAGGCCTTTTCTATAGGATTTAGATCTGAGGACTGAGATGGACATGGAAGTTGATTTTTTTTTCCCCTTTTTTTTGATCATAAGTATGTAAACTCACACAGAGGCGTTTTGGATTAATTTAAAATTTTCTGGCTGAGGCTAAGGTTTTTATTTTAAAATGTACTGGTACTTCAGAGTTTATGCTACCAATGTCAGATTTTTCTGAATGCAGAGCATCACAGATCTTCCGCTATGAAAGGTTATGGGAAGAAGAGATTGCTTTCTACATATTCATCCTTTTCTCACACTTTATGTTGGTTGCAGTAAAGCTGAATGTTAGCAATTTAACAGAACATACAGTTTAGTTTGATTACAACAATTAACAGATGGTAGGTGAGTGTCTAACCAGCCTGTTTTAAATGCTCTTGTAGTAAACAAAATCAAAACTTAAATCACATTTAAAGCAAAGCCATCCATCCAGCCTTCATAATGTGTGTAAGGCTGCATGCTTTGTAGGACCCATTAAATTTTAGTGTCTCTGAAACAAGATTTTGTAAAGCTACCAAAACTGGAACATGAAAGGCATTCATTTGTGTTACCTAGGCAACCATTTTATACAATCATGAATTTTAACTTGTGCAAGGATGGGCTTTCTGCCCATACAATGCACATTTATTCCACCCACCGCTGAGTTCCCAGGAAGGACATTTACAGTTGCTTGGCATTTTTGACTAATTATTTGATTAAAAAGAGGGAGGTTTTGCAGCAATAAAAATATGGCATGGATTCACCATGGAGGGTTCTCTTAAAAACAAGCTCTTTAGAAAACCAAAGCTCAAAGCATACCCGTTTACAAAAGCAGAGATAGCAGAAGGAGAAACTGGCCTGTTGTATGTAAAATGAGACCCTCAAATACAATCAGGCCATTGTGGTGGAAAACAAGTGCAGCTAAGGACCTTCTCATGTGAGTCTGCTCCTTAGGACAGGGGGTAACCTTATGTCTCAGCCAAGTTTCACTCTTTGCAGGGCTCTGCTAATGAATTGTGCATTCAGAGTCTAGTGTTCTTGGTGAAAGATGAGACTGGCATGAACGGAGGGGAGAGAGAAACTTGGACTGAGTTAGAAAGGCAGTCATGCTGGACTGAAGCTTTTAAGCTGAGCATGTGAGACGAAAGGGGGGCAAAACGGAGACGGACAAGAAAACTACGACTGAAGAGAGAAGGAGACAAAGGAGTGGTACAGCCTGAAAATATAACTTTCCTGCTCGTTTTTACCAAGGATTGGCTTCGAGATTATAAGGTAATATGGTTGAAGATTACAAGGCAGCTTGGTTTTCATAAATAGCCACTAACATGTACTTAGTAATACTGTTTATTTTTTAAGTTCTCCTACAGCTGAATGTCCCGGTCTTGGTAACATCCCCAAACCACTACGTCATGTCTGTGGTATCCGCAGCGTAACCTAATCCACCATTAACACTTTGGGCATGTAACTATTTACGAGGGTGCGGTTAGATTTATAGACAAAAATGCGTAAGAAATCTACTTAATATGCCCTAACTTTTTTTTTTTATAGACCTTACGCCTCGAGAAAGATATCAAGGAATTTTGTTTCTCTTGTTTTATAGAAATCAGCAAAAGTTAGACATTTGTAAATTACAATTATATTTTAGACCTAAAAAGACGTAACACTATTATTATAGGCCTACATTAAACAATGTCAGTATTTATTTTTTTTCCAATTGCATTGTATTGTCATCCATTTAATTTTGCTTGCAATAAATATAGGAACTGTTACAACAATAATGAAAAACAAAGGTATTTAAAAACTAGGTCAAGTTTATTTCTAAACCAGTTCATCTGTTTGACACTTTTTTTCTTCACAAATTTTAAAGTCATTTATTGTAAATGTCGTAATACGTGTCTTTAAGTGCAAAGAGTCATATGTTTCGTTTTCTTAATTTAGTCGATGAAAAGTTTGTCAGCTTTCCAAAGCACTAAGAAAAAATTTGTGATCGTGGATACTGAAAGAATATAAATTTGACCCCGACGTGATTTGAACACGCAACCTTCTGATCTGGAGTCAGACGCGCTACCGTTGCGCCACGAGGTCTTGCGCCCTGGTGGTTCACCATTAACTATAAATACGAAACACAGCATATCTGTATATGCTTTTGTATCCTATGTTATGATGCAATTTCTGTTTAATCTCTTCATATTTTGCTCACTGTTATCTTTAATTCGAGTCCAATTTTCGCTCTTGTGTTTCATGCACCAGTGCGCATCTCGCTGCTTGTAAGTAATCAAAGATAAAGTCCGATCACGATGTTTTTATTCGTAAAATGACATTTTAAACACATATTCCTCCTCAAAACACAAAAGGCTTTTTATGGATTCTTTCTGCATTCAACCACTAGATGGCGCTTTTTTATTTACGTTAATCTGCATCAATCTCTTGATTTTTTTCAGAACCTAACTTTACAATTTTGAAAGGCAGTAACTTGTGCAATTTGAAACAACATTTTTTAACTACATCTGATGTACTTTATTGACACAGTTTGTATTGTTATTCCTCTCAGGAAAAGAAGATTGCATGGGTAATCTGCTCTCCTTCATCAGCTACCCAGTGATCAGCAAAATGGACAGGTAAAAGCAAATTAAGGTGTTAACAGATTACACTGTCTGCTGGTTGGTTGTAGCAAGTACACCTATTTCTCTATTCAAGTAGAATATTTTGTCACAACATATGTAAAATTGTAACCAAATCACTTTGAAATAAGATGGGTTAAGATCTTCAGTGTTGCAGTTCTAACTCCATCTATATGGATGACGTGTAATTTTCCGTGGCATGAAACAAAATCAACTTAAGATGCAGCAGACATTGAAGTGTTCACTTCTGAACCGCAACATTTTCATATGGAGCTTCAGAGAAGATTCAAAAGTTACACCCAGTGAACTTTCAAGTTTTCTCTGCCTCTGACAGCTTTGCTCTCTATTTTGCTCAAACTATATTTCCATAAACTCTAAACTGGTTCACCAAAGAAAGAAAAGTATCTCCACAGAGTGAGGCTGTCACATTTATATTTCACCATGGTGGTGGTGTGGTCAGTGTTTGTTTTCTACCACAGAAAATGTTTCGCTGGTTGGCCAAAAAGTTATATTTTGGTTTCATTTTAACCAAAGCACTTTCATACACATTTTTATGGTATTCTCTACTTGGCCTGTGGTGAACTGTAAGAAGGACTTGTCAAACTTTCATAAAGGGCAGATTTGTGGATTTTGTTTTACGTTATAATTCGACAGTGAATCCGTGTCGGAAACGGAAATATTTAGATGTGGCATAGTAAATGTACATTGGTAACCCTGCAAGAAATTCTACTGATTAAAATATTGTTTTGTTAATTAGATGTACAGACAACGTGCTAATGATAATGACAACAATAATAGAATAAATAAAACAATTTACATAATTTATAATAAAGAAAACTACATTATTTTCAGCAAATACATTTGCACACATTTTAACCCATCTACTGGATACATGGGTTTAGCCATCATAAGAGGAAGAAGAATCAGTAAAGAGACATCAAAATATAAACAGTAACAAAATGTGGTCTTTAAAATTTTGCTTGTTTTGGTTTTGATAATTACCTAGCTATTGTTCTCAGAATGTATTTTTTTGGAGTGAACACCATTTTTTATTCCACTTTACAAATATGTGTTTCGTTGTGCTGATTTATCACATAAAATTTCAGTAAAATACCTTGATGTTTGTGGCTCTTACCTGATAAAATGTGAGAAAGTTCAAAGGCTATCATCTTTATGATCGTCGGGCTGCTGTATCAGAGTTTAAGCTTAACATGCATGTAGGAAACAATTTAAATCACTTAGCAAATGAAATATTTAAACAAGTTGAGCTTGAGGAATATCAGAACAGGTCATATTTCAGAAAAAGTTGTGTTTGTACGTTATTTCCCTCCATATTTGTTCTTACCTGTTGTCTTTATTCACTTTTAAAGTCAACTGAAATTAATGTTTTGAATTAGAAACGAGATATTGATCGTGTGCCCTAGTGTCAACATGATGTCCGTATTAGCACGCATTCGGATGCAGACCATTTACTCAATGAGCTGTGATTATATTCAGGAAGTATGGCAATTGATTTACCTTTAATTTATATATCCTGACATATTTAGAGCAATATTTAAATCTCCTGTTGTGGAAGATGATGCTCTGTGATTAAACATTCTGTAATAATTCAACAAAAAGGCCTTTTCACCTCTGCCATAAGCGGTTTGTCAGCGGTCTGAGTCATAGGCTGGTCCTCACCCAGAGCATTTTTTTCCTCCGCCTATCCACAAAGTCAAAAGGACAAGTTTTTCTGAATTGCAGGTCAGGGATGAGAGGAAACCTGGACCACATCAGGGAAGAAAGGGAGGCCGTCCATCTGCGTTTTTCTGCTGCAATGGATGCAGTCTCCATGGCAACATTGTGCTCCCGCAGCAAAATCCCGAGAAAGATGGTCCGCTCCCCCGCCCCCATGCTTATGCACACGAATGTCTCACACACACACTCTGAGGAGGCAGGATGCTGCACATGTCTAAGCTGTCCACGCACAGAGACTTCCTGTACAGCTCATTAATGTTGCTTTGCTGACAATTTTTTATACAAGGTTTTAAAACTAAGCAAACATAAAAAGGGAGCAACTCCCCCTTATATGTTGGTTTTCTGTTATTTTCTGTCGGCACTTCAGTTCAGCCTTCAAAGCTGCGCTCTATTTGTCAATCCTTCTAGCAATCTGTTATTCGAGTCCCAAGCAGGGTTTGATGATTTATCTCCTGTGTTCCTCCCATCAGTCTTCCTGCACCTCCAATCTGTGCGTGAGAGAAATATATCTTGGGCCGAAGCCTTCGGCTGAGGGTAGCAAATGGATCAACCCCCACTTTCTATTTGATGTTTTGGGTGTTTCTCATTTTCTCTACCATCCTAATCTAAAATATAGAGAAAACAGACAAAATGTGGCGTGTGATCAGGATTTAGAAAAAAAAAATAAAAAAAAATCTGTCTCTTTGTTGCTATCTCCTGTTTGCTCAGATCATCTTGCTCACTATTGGACCGTCGAGCTCCCTCCCTTTTTCACACCAGCCACTCAGCTCGTTCGAGCTCTCTGCATCTTTTTTTTCTTCCTCTCTCTTTCCTTCTCAGTCTCTTTCCGCTCCTGACAGTGCACACACACACATGCAATAAAGCAGGATCCCAAACCGCCTTCTCGTCAATCTGCTCTCTCTCTCTCTCTCACACACACACACATGCACACACACACACACCCTCTTCCTACCTATCTCTGTGTGGGGTGTATTTCTTTGGCTTTGGCAATGCCAGGTTTAGCAAACGGATATCACTCCCGCTGGAGGAGAACAAACTGAAACTTCATCTTCATCTGTAAAGGACACACTGTAAGTGAATCTTTCTCATCCATTCATGTCACCCCCCACAAAGTGTTCTCTTCTTATATCATACCTTATACCATGCCATTTTTTTTATTTGATGAGAGAAAAGTCTTTACTCCTTTCATGGCTCCCTTTTGTCACATCTCACTTTTTTCCCTTTTACAAATCACTGGCTAATCCACACACCCTATGTTATCTGTATGTAGAGTAACACTGAGGCCCATTTAGTGCCCCTTGACAGCTCTCCATTGTGCAGTGAAATATGAATATGTTACCTCATCTATATCAGCTGGCTGTGTTTAAAGATAAGTGCAGAAATGAGTTGTGGTTATTAGTCAAGTCCAGGTCTGAATTTTGTTATGTGGGCATTGTTGACTTCAGAAAACTTTCTGATTTCTGAAATGACTTTGATTCAGAGTTTGAAATTTAAATATTTTATGCCTGTGTTTCTACTAAAGTCAAGTGACAATCTACTTTGCTGTAGCTGATTTATATACTTTCAGATTTCAAGCACACATAAAGTACTTGGCAAAAGTATTTACACCAGTTTAACTTTTTCATTCTTTATGTTCCAACCGCAAACTAATGTCTTATGGCTGGGATGGGATTATATGTAACAGATCAAAGCAAAGTGGAACATAATTGTGAATTAAATGAAAAAAAAAAAAAGTTTTTGTAAATTTAAATTTGAACAGTATGGCATCAGTATGTATTCAGTCCCGTTTATTTGAATACCCCTATGTAAAATCCACAGCAACCAATCTTCACAAGCTTCATAAATAGAGTCAAATTGTGTGTCATTTATCTCAATATAAATCCAGCTGTTGTTTAAACAGGATGCCTCAGAGCTTTGTTAGAGAACATTAAAAAGACAAACACAGGAGACAGGTCAGGGATGTGAAAAAGTGTAAAGCAATTACAGACAAATATCCCAAACATTGAACTTGTCACAAAGCTCTATTCAGTACATCTAAACTGACTGGGTGGATAAGGAGAATATTAGCTAAAGAAGTTACCAAGTGACTATTGATATTTATGTTTAGCTCCGGTGTGTTATGGAAGAGATGTGATCATAAAGCCATTGATAAATAAATCTCATTAGCACTTTGCCATGTAGTCGACACTGCAAACATGGGGGGGAAAGGTGATCTGTTCCAGTGAGATCCTTATGGGACTGTGTTACCTGTGTCTGCATTTAAAAGCAGACAAGTATGACAAAGTCTCCTTTGTGAAACAAGGTGGTGGCAGCTGAGAATATGGATTGAGCTAGTTAATATGAGGAGGTTGAATAAATGTCAGCTACCCACTCACTTCACAAGCTTCACAAAACAGTGGAATTTGTGTTTACAGCTTAATGACCTCCTGAAAAGTTTCCCTTCATGAAATAAAACAAATAGATGTGCTGTCCTAACTCTGGTATCTAAAACGCAGCTGGTGCAGAACCTTAGATGGGCTTGAAGCAGCAGCTATGAATAGAATATTACGCTGATATTCAATCAGCAGATGACTAAAGCAGAACACTTTTAAAGATGCATGAGCAGATAGGTTGGGAAGACAAACGAGGGCTTTTGTGTAGACGTTAAAACTGTGACCCAGGGGAAACCTCAGGTTGATCGAGGCTGAGCAAAGACTGGAATGCCTAGCTGCCATGGGAGGAATGTCCCGGGAGCTGCATGAGAGCGGTGGGAGTCAGGCGAGCGGAGATGTAAACCTAGCGGTGAAACGTGATGAACGGTTGCCAGCGCCGCTGTAATGACGGGATTTTCTGCTCTGTTTGTGCTGCAGCTAAATTTACCTCTCTGCTTAGTTAACTCTGTGTGTTGATGCTGTCAGTGTCAGACAGCTGCTGCTTCGTTTAAAAAAAAAAAATCACTGGTTTTCTCATGCACTGACTAAAACTATCATTTTGCATTCAAATGACTTTCCTTCTTCATGGAGATTGTTACTGAAAAAGAGCTAGCCTTGGTAATTTTGACCAGCATGTGTCCTATGTCCTATGTGTGATGATGTTTCAGTTTAATTACCAGATCTGACCAATGGCTCAGGTGTTAACTCTCTACTTCTTCTAGCTGAAGCCTAAACATTTGAAAAAGTTTGACATTCCACTACATGAAACAAGTACTGAACCAAACTAATTAAATTCAATTTAGTGACATATGACAAAGAGCGTGGCTTTAGCTCAGCTGGGAAATCAGAGCTCTTGTTGGGGTTCACAGCAGAGATTGCTTTAAGAGCTTAAATTACATTTTAGTCTTTTTTTTTCAGTAAGTCTTTTATCTCAATCTTTTCCAAAAGCAGGCAAGGATCTCTTTCACACCTTTCTGCCTTAAAACTTAAAATACAATCCACACAGGCAAAGAAAGGGATGAATGTGGAAATTGAGTTTCTAAAATTTTTATGTGTGTATTTTACCTTCAATTCACATGAAGAATGAATATGAATGTTAGGCCTGTTTTGTTTACAAAATGTATGAAACAGCTGTCCATCACAGCAAGTCAGAATCATTTGAATCAGTTAAACTTTTGAAGGAGTCGTAGTCTGTGAACTGCAGATTAATGTGATTAATTTTAACCTCTTTGCAACGGCTTTTGCTACCTCTTAAGCATCGATTTTATGGTTGTCTGTATTTTATTTTAAATGTGTATTTTATGTCAATGGTGTGTTTTAGCTGAATACTTTTTTAGCTTCTAATCCCAGTTATATTATTATCTCTGTCTGGATTATCGTTGTATTGTACAGCAGTTTGTCCGTCCAGGGTTTTTAAAGGCTTTATTAATTCATTTTACAGACAAAATATTGCAATTAAATCCATGCTAGTTGCTAGATTAATGAATTACTCCTCTCTGTGTCTGTGCAATTATTTGCTTAATCAGAAACATTAATTATACCCTTAGTGCTTTGGAAAGAACAAGCATTACTCAGATTTCTCCTTTGACCCTGAAGTGTTCCTTTTTTTCCCCTCACAGCCGTTTGTCTTTGCAAAGTCCTCTGGAGCTTAGAATCTGTATTATAAAGAGGCACGTTGTGTCACACGATGCAGAAAAAAACCTCTGTAGGATTTAGTTTTGCAGTGCCAGTGTATTAAACAGTTAATTAACAGTTACTAAATGTCTCATTCCGATTATGCTCTATAAAATTGGGATGCTGTGTCCAGCCATTTTTGCGGGTTCCTTTTAGTGATTTTACAGGGTTCTTACAAAAAAAGGGTGGTTATAATTTTAAACCTCATATTTTTGCTTGTTTTTGTGTTTTTAGTTCTGTTTCCCAGAAGTAACAGCACGCAGCAATAGCAGCGTACACCTGTGTGTCCGCTGTTATAAGCCATGTGGATACAGGCGTCTAGACACAGCTCAGCTCAGATCACACAGGCTGATCATTTTAGCTGCACTCATGTCACTCAGTCTCCCACTGTTTGTTGACAGGAAACAAAAAGGTGCATCCCTCTTGCCAGAGGACTGCACATGATGAAAGTTACACGTTAGTCACCAGTCAGGCGTCACTGCTTTTCTGCCTTGTCATTGTGGTGACAGTTTGGTGTAAGAGGCAGATGATGATGCTCAACGGCACGGCTGAGTCACTTAGGTGTCTGAACAGACTCACAACTCTGAGCGATAAAGGTCTACATAGTACCGTAGACCCAATTATCATTGATTAGATCTTTGACTGAGTGAGTTCAGACGGATCCAGACAGGTGAACTCCAAGAACATTCCTTAATAAGTTTTAGACTGTTACTCATACTGAGCCGTGCTTTACTAAAGTTTTTCTATACCTTGAACCTTTTCGCAATTTATCACATTAAAAATACAAACTTCACCTTGCTTGATTGAGATTTTGTTTTGGGGACCGACAAAAAAGAGAGCGAAATTGAAAATTTGAAGGAAAAGCACATGAAAGATTTTCCTTAAAAATCATAAAGAGGTATGCAAAATGTACTTTTATTAGCTTTAAATCATGTTATAAAATGATTCCCTCATCACATACCTACCCAGTGTATTGCTTTGATTTACAACCCTCCCCAGCCAACTTGTCATCCCACAGATCACCCCACATGCGCCTCCTCCACTCAGCTCCTCCAGACTAGTGGCAGCAGCAATTAGCAAATACCTTAGGCCCCATAACACCTTGTCAAACTGCTTCTCAGTCAAACACTCCTCAGCATCATGCAGAAGCTTTGTTGTGCTGCAGGGGCCATATCAGAAAGGGTAGGAAGTTCTTAAAGAGACAGAGGCCTATTTCAAGGCATTCGAATCTAAAGTCAAATTTCTCATAAGTTGCTTTTGATATAGAGAGCTTTTTCATAGCAACTGAAGGTAACATCCCAACATGATTGTTTTATAAAATGACACCATGTGTTTCTCACTCACACAATGTGAGTGAGAAAAAAAATGATACTTTTAAATATTGTTGACTCAGTCAGGCACAGTTTTCTGATTCGGATTGTTAAAAAGTGGGATTGATGACTTATTTTCTTCTACTTCACAAGAATGTCTTAATGTTATGTTTATCTCACAAAAATCTCAGCATTGATGTTTGGTGCAGCAACCTGAGGAAATATTAATAGATTTAAAGAGTATGAATGCTTTTTGGACAATATTAAGACTGATCTTCTGTCCAGTTAACCACATGTTCCTGTTCTGAGAGTTTCTGTGCATGCTTATGTTGAATAACAAAATGTACATTCACTGACATTTTTCACTGTGTGTGATATTTATCTGTGTGAGCAAAAAGCCCATGGCAAAGTTCTTTTGTTTTCACAAAGCATTTGGTGTACTTTTCTTCTGTGCTTACAGCTCTTACGTAAATCCTTCCTTTGACCTTTTTTCCCTCCCTGAAACCACCCATATTATGGCAAACCTCTGAGCTGTCCACCTTTCCCTTTAACTAGCTGAGTCTGATACATTCTCACCTATTTGGACCCGTACTGTGGTCTGGTCCCAGTTTGACCAAGCTATCTGTTTGTGTTGCTGTTGTTCAGCTCAAGGCTTTTATTCTTTTAGTTATATAAAGAAACAAATTATTTCAGCATCAGCTCCTCTACCCTGTGGCACAAGCACTTATTTCCTTGAAATAATTCTCCGTGCATTTACAGAAAGGTACAGTCAGATAATAAAAAGAAACATGAGGGGACAAAAATCCATGCTTCATGTTCTATTTCTTTTGGATGTTTCACAGGATCTCCATCCATGTAAGGTTGGTATGTACGCTTACGTAACTGGCTGTTCCGATTCTGATATTCTGTGTGCTAGAAGAGTGAGTGTCAGTATAAAGAGACTTTTACATTCACATTCAATTGAAGGGAGACACAAAATTGTTTAGCTATTTTCTTTGATGTTTGGGCACATAACAGGAGACAGTGACAGACAGGGTGTGTGTACAGAATACACTCTGAGAGGCGAATGATCTGTGTCCATATGTCCATCCGAGCTGCATGTATCTGTTCCTCATCAGAAAAATCTGATGATGCTTTCATTCCAACCGTCTCCTAATGAGCTCTGCTTCCAAGAGATGAAGATAAAGTGATTTAAATACCTCAGCAGGCACATAATTACATTGGCTGCTTATGTGTGCACAATGCCTAGCAAAAATATTCACATCCATTGAACATTTGCAGGCTCAGCTCTGATCAGCCTTCCTGCCCGAGACAAATAGAGAAAACCCCCTTAGTGTGATGCTGCCAGTACTATGCCTCAGCATGGGAATGGTGTGTGGCTGTTCAGGGTGCTTTTTGGTCTGATCTTACAAGAGCACATGTTTAAGAGTCTGTATTGTTCCCTGGATAGTGACAATCGGCAAAAAGGACTTCTTGTGGATTAACTTTAACGAGGACTTTCTTGTTGTTCTTTAACAAAGGATTAGTTAAAGTGTGCACACAAAACTTGGTAATGAAGGTTTGTACACTTTTGAGAGCCGTTGCATAAGAACGTTTTTAGCTTTTGTGTGCAAATTCTGCTAAAGTCCTTTATTTTAATTTGTTCCTAAATAATAATTGAATGCTTGGCTCTACATAATCTTGATCAGGAATGTCATTCACAGAAGCCATGTGAGGTCTTGTCGTTTAATGCCACCGGCGGCAGGTCCAGTAAAGCCTTGCTTGGCTTAAGACTGTGATGACATCACATTTAAACCCCCCGCTCTTTGTGACTAACAATGCAAAGAGTTTTGAGTGCTCAGATGAAAGAAAAAGGAGAAGCAGCTTTTTGTAAGCAGGCGCTCAGGTGAGTACATTTTGCTTTTGTCAGCCTATTTTGTGTGAAGCCTTATTTCTCACACAACTTTCTCTCCTACACCTGTTTTTTCTGAGGGCAGCCTTAATATTAACACAGCTGGCTAACTCTTAGTTTAAGGAAAAATTATTTTTTTTTTCTTTCTAAGCACTGAAAAAGTGGTTTGCATTAGCATTTGCTCTTTTTTCAAATGACCATCTATACTTTAGTCATACTGCAGGAACTTCATCAGAAACAAAGTTAGCATGAATAAGGTGTAGCGTAAGTCATTATCACCAATAGTGGAGGTTTCAGAAATTACATTTACATTTCAGTGTTAGTTAAATGTTTATCTTAGTTCACTGACATTTCTTTAGCTGGATATCAGAGTAATGGATTTTAAAACTCTGTGTGCTGCTCGCAGCACGTGGCTGTCAGCGGTGTGAAGGGGATGAGAACTGATAGCTCTATATATAGACATATATGTATGTGGAGGCTGATGACTGGACTGTGCAGCAGATCAGAAGGCTGCCAAGCATCCTAATGAGACCTTTATTGATTTAGTTGAACAAATTCAGTAAATTTTAAAAGCAAGAATTGGGTTTAAACACATTTTAGATTTTTTTTCCAATCCAGACATTGAATTTACTATCACAAGTTTAAATATTTACATACAACACCAAGGATATTGGGTGAATTTCCCAAAGAAAATTGGTTGGGACATTCAAGAACAATCTAGGAGATTAAGTTGTTTGGACATAATGGTCAAAGGGTCAAGTTAAGACATTGAAATCTCATGGTACTACAAGCATGTTGGTGGCAGTATAATGCTAAGGGACTGCTTTTATGCCAGTTGCACTGGTGTCATGCACATAGGGAGCAAGGAAAGCGTAAGGAGCGTTTCTTTTAAATTCTTCATCTTGAACTTGAACCGAATGGCTATGCTTAAAAGCATATCAGATCTGTGCCAGAAATCCAAGAAATTGGCATAAATTATGCAATTTCTATTAAAAAGAGTGATCAAATATCCACTCATATTATGCCAGAAGTTGCTTCTGAGTGTTGCTTCTCTGCAACTTCCTTAGCAAAATTCATCCATTTATCAGAAGAAATTCATTAGACTTGTTTGCTGTATAGAACTACAAAGTATCACAGTGGATGTCATTGTTTCCTTGTGGGTTTCAAATTGTAGCCTCTATATTTGCATTGAGTTCTCTTGGTACTCCAACTTCCTCCTACAGTCCAAAAAAAACATGATTGCCAGGTTAATTGGTCTTTAAACCACACTTTACACTTGAATATGTGAGTGAATGAGGAATTCTCACCTTAAGTGCTTTTACAACTGTGATTTTTGTGTAAATTTTATACTTTTTTAAAGTAAATAATGAACAGAAACATGTTTACACTCTATTGAATAATTTCTTTCTTTTAAAGATTTAAAAACATTAAGGTCAAGCATTTCAAGGCAAAAAACAGACCGTGGTAATTACATAGTGACACATCTGTGGTCACTATCCTAAAAGCTTAATTTAGGAACAAATTAAGCTTTTAAACACTTTTTGTTTTTGCAGCCAAGGTGTGATGCTGTGTGGTTGTGGCTCAGTTAGTCGGTTAGAAGTAGGGCAATGTTTCAGGGAAAACTGCCAAGAGAAACTAGTTAAAACATCTGCAGTAGAGCTCTGGGATGCAGACAAACCGGATTAAAAGCACCGAGCAAGCTCCTTCTTTATTTTGTGCACCTTTTTTGTGTGAGAAAACATGACAAAAAGCCTTTGTTGATAGAATGATCATGGAAAGAAAATCTAAATTTACAATGTACTCTTAAAAACTCAGTGATTAGTATTATTGTCCTATTGACATTTTTTCCTCCATCTGATGCATTTTGAAGGAAATGGATTCCATCCATAATTGGCAGCTACTTCACTGATTTTCTCATTGAACCATCAGCAACTTAAAATATTATGAGTTTTGCTGTCAGTACAAGCTCAAAGAAGGCTTTAGTTCACATGCAGCTCTAGGAAATTATTTATTTTGCTGAAACTCTGCATTACTTTTTCTGCTGCCAAAAATTTACTTACAGTTCCCAAAACAATTATATATACATATTATGTTGTTTTTGTTTTTCTACAAACTCACTTTTTATTTTTAGGCTATACATGGTTCATTAATAAAGGATGGTTTTGATTCATTAACAAAAAAAAAAAGAAAGAACTTATTAAGCTTTATACCAGATTTTTATGGATTCAGTGTTTTATCCAGTTTTTTCTCTTTAGTTCCTGACCTCCGTCTCCTTCAGCTCCTCATCATCTCGCCTAAGCACCTCAATGTTATACATTTGTCATTCATCCCATCCTTAGCTTCTTATATCCCACTTATTCACCTCATCCCTCTCTTATCGGATCCTCAAATCCTCCCACATCCTTTTACACACTTCTCTGTAAGTTCTCATCATTTATATGGAATATCGTGAAAGAATTTATACCTCTAAAATCTTTCCATATTTTTTCACTTTACTACAATTAAATGATAGACCAACAAAATTTAGTGCAAACTTGTGAACTGGAAGCAAATCAAAATAGTTTTCCAAATTTTTTTAGCACAAAAAAAAAAAGAATGAAAAGTGTGGCTTGTTTTTAAGTTATGTTCTCTAACAAACCTCTGAGGCTTTCACAGAGTGGCTGTATTTGTGTTAAATATTTTTGCAAGGCAATATCTTTTTAAATTCCATTCTTGCCAACTTATTTAGGTTATTTGCTGACTGAGAATGAAAACACATTTTGGATCTTGGAGTCTCACCAATCTCCAATCAAAAGACACGGCAGATGAACCTCAACATCAAACTCTTCTTCACCCATTCCACCCCTTTGATGAAACCTACATCGATAGCTTAATTATTTTTAATCATTAGAACAAATAAAGGCTGAAGTGCTGCTTGTGGGATATTATTTATTTCTGATGCAATGCCTAAAATGACTCTGTGGAAAGATAAAATTCTCTCAAATTGTTCAATCAAGGTAAAAACTGTTTCCTGAAATCAATTTTGAAATACCAGTTACCAGATCAAGTTTTACTAACCCATTTTAGAAGACTATGAAATATTTGAAACCGTATCACATTGTGGGTGCCTCCACAGCAAATGCCTTGCTCTTTGGACTATCTCTTGAGTTCTCTCCTCATCCTCTCGTCCCTGACTTCCTGCTACACCCACTGCAGGAGTCTGCAGGCCCATGAGTTTTGCATGTTGGGAGATTTTTAGAAAAGGTGTGGGAGGAACCAGAGGAAGCGGTGCGGGGGAGGAGGAATGACTGAACTCAATCCGCACAGATTAATGGCAGATTGATGGGGTGAGAACTGTCACCTTCTGGCCCAGATTATGCTCCGACCACATCATAAGGACACAGTGCTTCAGCAGAGAGTGCAAAATTGAGTTATTGGCAGAACATTAGCGCCTTGTAAAAGTGTGCAATTTAATTTCATTATAAGTCCAGCTGTTCTGCAAAGGCTTCAGATGTTTACTGGAGAACATATGTGAACAAACATCATTGAAGACCAAGGGACACAGCAGACGGGCTGAGAAATTAGCCCAAAACACATCTTGTGTTTCTTCAGCATGGTCAAAGATGATGGATGGAGCTAAATGTATGGTAATAATAGAGGAAACATGTAGACAAAAACAATAAACACTCAAGTGATTTAGAATTAAATCTAAATACAATTGAGAATTTGGGACATATGTGAAAATTCATACTCACAGATGCTTTCCATCCAATCTGACTGAGTTTGATGTGTAAAGCCAATAGATACAAACAGTACAGAAAAATGACTATATACTTATTCAAAATCAGCCCTTAATGGCTGCTGTCCTGTATGCTAGTTCAACACACCTGAACCAGACAAAAGGTTCATTGTCAGGCTCCTGATAATGAACCTTTCATCATTATCTGATAAGTAAATGGACTGAACTTATAAAGCACTTTGTCCAATCATTTTTGACCACTCAAAGCACTTTACACTAGAATCACATTCACCCATTTGGACTCACACATTTATATACTGATATGCAGCTTGGTAAGCAATTTGGGGTTGAGTGTCTTGCCCAGGGGCACATTGACATGTGACAGGAGGAAGCTGGAATCAAACTGGCAATCTTCTGATTGCAAGACAACTACTCTACCCACAGAGCCACAGTCTCCCCAAGAGACAGATAAGAGGTCTGATAATGCAAGGACACATCTAAAACATGCAGGAAATTGTCCCAAGTGGAAACAGCAGTAATGATTCAGGAAAGACTATGTTTGCAGAATTTGACAAGCTGTGAAAAAAGTTGTAGGGATGTGAAAACCTTTCCAAAAAAATTGTGTAATGAAAATCCACTTTCAGTGAATCATGTGAGGCTTTTTTTCTTGGTTGCTTGTTGGGCTGAGGCTTATAGTCCAAATATGTTTTAATAATTGGACAGGAGACATTAGTAGTTAAATTCCATTGGCTTGCCTTTATTTTCTAGCTTGTGTTGGCTCTTGTGCTTGCTTATACGGCTGGTAAAAAATAAAATAAAATAAAAAGATGCTTTCCTTAAAAATATCTGAAGGAAAGATTAGTTAGTAACAAGAATTAATCATCTTTCAACAGACCTATACAATCATTGCATTTTAAAACTACACATTTTTATCTGGAGGCAGCAGTTTAGCATGCTTATGAAGGACATTTTTCTCTTTTTGTCTCTACTCTCACTCCCTCTGACTAGCACAAATTGTTGCCCTATGATGCAATCCTGCCATCCCCGCTAGCCCAAGTTCCCCAGCCAATCAGAGCGCGGCAGTAGGAGGGTAACCAGTCGACTCGTGCTTGTAAACAGCTCTGACAGTAGGAGGGCCTTTTTAAAATCCCAGCCCCACCCTCTGTTGTCATCTCCGTTCAGCCTGTTTCAGTGCGTATGATTTTACATGGAAATAGGAAAAGGAAGGGGAAGAGAGGAGATGAAAGTGAGCAGTAACGTGTGAGTCAGGGCGTACGGTTGTTCCTCAGGGAAACTCTCACGGACCAGCTATGAAACCTTCTACGCGGCTGCTGTCCTCTCTGCTGACAGTAGGTAGTGACTCTGTCAACTCTTGACTCTCCTTTTAGCCTTATGTTCGTGTTGTTTGCATGTGTGACTGTATTGGTGTTTGCACAGGCCGTCAGGGCGCATTTACTGGTGTTGTACAGGTGCATCATAGTGACCAGAAGCAGAAGAAAATGTTCTTTGTATTTACAATATCTGCCTCTTCTTCCTTATACTCAGCTGTTAAAATGTAAGGTTAACACCGCACTGCTTTTGTCTATATTTAAATGCATAAACCACAAGGAGGAGTACGCATACACTATGAGACTTTTACAGCAGAGGTTTTAGCTCTGAAAGAGAAAATGAGCAGCTTTTGTGTTCTACAAAGTCCACAGTGAAAGGAAGCATTGTGTGCCTGGGTGTTAGCTTTTCATTACAACAAAACAAATGCTGGACACATGCATTGCAATACACACCCATAAACAGTTTAGTTACACAGACACACACAAATACACACATAATCTGATTCTAAATTTTTTGGGGGGAATTACTGAAGCCTGAGGTCATCCACAACATTGCTGCTGCTTCACAGTGAGCATCATTCAGGGAAATTAAAACACTCATCATTTTTATGGCATCAGCTGACAGCTCCCTGTAAGATGCTTCCTTTCATGAATACATTTTTTTTAACTTCCTGCAGTCCTGGCTCTGTGGGCTTGGCATCTAGCTACCCTGTTGCGTTGGACTGCAGAGGCTAAATTCAAATCTGCACGCCTTCAATCACTTCAGAGTCTGACAGTCGACCAGTCACGGTTGCTTAAGAGCATCAAATCAAAAAACTCTGCCTCACTTTGGAGTTTAACTGTGCATGGATAAGTGCTTGGAGATATCAGCAATTTTCTGAATGCATTTAACATATATCTATGATTGTGCTCACCTCTTCTCTGATGCGGAGCAAGAGCTGTTGGATGTGATTTCTTTGCTCCCTTTGCATCAGTTTTGAAAATGTATTCATTTAATAAGAACTGAATCTGTTTTAAAATGCCTCTTCATGCTTCAGTCAAACATTTCAAGTGAAAGCTTAAATTAAAGTGACATTTTTTTGTTATTTCCTCCCTGTGCCAATAGATTCAAACACATCAAATGAAAATGTATTCAGTCCACATTTTATTTTCCTCAGTTTATACATGAGATATCAAACTCCATTTACTCTATTCATTTAGTGCTTTATGTATTGATTGATGGCAGCCTAAATCTTCTTGGAGTTTATTTGAATAAACTCAGCATACCGTTTTCCATCTGAGTTTTCCCGTACTGTTTTCACCACAAAGTTTGCCATTTGATGTCTGAACTTTGACTGCACCCTAACAACTGGTGTATGCTACACCAGTTGTTGCTGCTCTAGCTGTAAGTTTAGGGTTGTCCTGCTGGAGGATGAACCTCCATCCTTGCCTCAAGTCTTTTAAAGCCTCTAGCAGCTTTCCTTTAAAGGATTACCATATGTTTAGCTCCATCAAATCAACAACAATCAGAGTAGTTGATTCTGCTGAAGAAAAGCATATGGTTCCTATCTTGCTATGTATGTTGGCTTTGACAAAAATATGTATTTTATGGACCTAAGCTTAAGGGAATTAATCGCCTTTTGTGAAACTTCATGTCCTGTCAAGTCTTTGTTGCATGTGTGTTGCTTTTGAACATCCCAATTTCACATAGCGTTCATGCATTGGAGTTAAGGGTGCAGAATTCAGAGTTCTGCTGCATCGGGATGGGGTTTGTTACTTTTGCCATGATGTGGTTGCCTGTTTTACATTTATCTTCTAACCATCTCGGAACGAAGGTTCAGTGCTTTGCGAGTGCCCTTAAGTGTTCGTATAATTATTAGCTGAATTAATCATAATGTATGTTGGGGACCTGTAAGGTGATGCATGCAGAGCTGATTGGTATTTGGTAGAATGAGATTTTAATGTTGGGTAATTTCTGAAACATTTGGATAGTGTCTAATTTAGCATGCTTCATTCTGTATAAAAGGCAAATATGTGCTTTAGATAAGGTGTCTTAGCATGTAAAAGAATGTAACAGCCTAACTAAGCTGTCAATCAAATTGTGTGTGTGCTAAAGTATCCTAGTCCTATTCCTAATGGTTGGCAGTCTTGTTTGTAGCGTACATATTGTTGTCAGTGATTTCTTCATTATGCATGTCGGGCAGCAATCAGGTCAGGGTCTGGCTAATGAAGTTGAACTCAGCTTTAAAAAAATTTGACATTAATCAGATTTAATTCATGATGTAAAACAGGGGCAACTGCTTTTGTACATAAAGCCAGACTGGTTTGGATGACATTGGATGAAAACTGCTTTTTGTATATTCACTCTCTTTTTTTTTTTTAAACTCCATTTAGTTATGTGAAACATTTAAGTGTGACAAAAATAAATAAATAAGAAGAAATTCATAAAGGGCTAAATACTTTTTTCACAGTATATAGCAGGGGTGTCAAACTCAATTTCACCGAGGGCCACTTCAGCATATTGGCCACCCTCAACGGGCCACAATGACGGTACAGATCAGGAGGGCATCCCTGCTAAAACACACCCCAGACAAAAGGTTGACTTCCCTCATTCAGTTCTGTAGAGGCTTATAATGATTCAATGGTCCAGGTGTGTTAGAGAAGGAATGCATCTAAAGTTGCAGAATGGTAGCTCTGGAAAACTAGACTTGGACACCCCTAGCATCAATGTATAAAAATACAATGTTAAAAATAAATTAAACACCACCTCATATTGTTAAATAACTGATTTTATGTATTGAAGTTTTAAATATTACATTTGAGTTTCCATGGATGTAAAAATTACTGCTCAGTTTAAAAATTACATCATTTAAATCAGTGTTTAAAGGTGAGCAAGCAAATAATAAAAACAAGTCACATGGGCAGACAATATAGACTTTACACAAAGATTTAGTCTCAGAGGCAACTGAAATCAATTAATTAAAAAAAATCCTTTCTGAATATCATCTCATGGTCTCTGAACTAAATGCCTCTTTCTGACCGGGAGCTGACAGCGTGTTGAAGAGTTATAGACCGGACGCTTTGGAGCGTCTGGTTAGGAAGCGCATTACAAACCTTTGGTTAAAATGTAGTTTGTAGTCAATTTGTGCTCAAAACCTATTTTAAGTCAATCATCAGCCTATAAAATGCTGGGGGGGGGGGCACTAAAAATGACATGGCGGGCCAC
>NW_006799942.1:3398840-3411014 GCF_000485575.1 Poecilia formosa | reverse complement strand
GCGGGCCACATGTGGCCCGCGGGCCTTGAGTTTGACACATGAGGTATATAGTATGCTTCTTCATATCTGGTTCATTAAAAATAAACTCTTCCCTTTTAGTTTAAAGCCAAGAGCAGAACAATGCATATTCACGTAGATTTAGAGAAACTTAAGATACTTACTGCTAAACATTTTATTTGTTCACACTGTTCTCACATGGTGAAAGTTCTGTGTCATTTTCATGACTAAGAGCAACAGACATGACCTTTAACCCCTTCAAGGGCTGCATGTCATTGGATCTTCTCTGCAAATACTGGAAAGATACAGTTATGCTCTTAATCACCAAGATTGTATGTTTGCTTGTGACGATGAGGCATGAGTACAGATTGGATATCAGGGATTGAGGGCTGCATTAGATTCAGGTTCAACAGATGTGCAGAGAAGAACAGAGTGGGGTGGGGGCTCATAAATCGAACTAAACCTTTGAGCATGAACTTAGATGTTCTTTTAACTGTAACAGTTGAAATCTTACCTCATACGTTCAATATGCTTGTTTCAGACACAAACTGCTCTCTGCTTAGTCTTTGAGCAAGAAAACGAGTGCCTGCCTGATGCATAAATAATATATATGCTGACCTACTGAGCAAATGTGACCAAACCACATGGATGGAACCAGTTAGCAACACCGAGATGCAAACTAACATGTGCAGGCTAAAGCTCTCAAAGGACACAGCCACAAGAAATGTCCAGAACAAAAATACATCTGACATGGTGTTTAATTGTTTTATTGGATTCTTCTTTTATAGACCAGCTACAAAAATATTTTATCAGCTGCTGGCGGCATACTTTTTAAGTATAAAGGTTGTGCTTGCACAAATGAATATGGAAGTGGGCCATGCGTAGACAGGAGTGGTTTGTGTTGCTAGGCAGAATATCCAGATCTGCAGCTGTATTTCTAGATGAGATTATGTAAAGCTGGTGGCTCTGTTGCTCTGCTGACCCACAAAGATTTAGCAACCATTATATTTCAGTGTCTACGGCATTTAACATATCTTTCAGAGTGGGGATTTCAGAACAACTCAGGGCAAATATTTTCTTTCATTAAGTGTCTGAATCAAACTATGTCCAAAGGGATAGTTCAATGTATAACCGCAGTAATGTGGGAAACATGAATGTCTAAATGAACTTAACCATATTTACAACAGCGCATATTCTTTAAAATTACTATGTAATTTGTGAATATAGTTCAGATCTTCAGTTCTTTTCAGTAAAACCAGGAGTTCACTGGTTAAACAAGAAGCATTTACATCAAACTCCTGAAATTATTATGGATACTTTTGAGGTAATAGATGAGTGACTATGGTTTCACATGGCATATCCATATGTGGTAATGGCACTTCATTTTAAAGAAGCTTTATTAGGAAACATTTATTTTGTGCTAAAGGTGTGTTTTACAATACAGATTAGCTTTGAAAACCTATAAAAAGGCTGATTGTAATTTATTAATGTTTCAAGCTTTCAAAATGTTAGTTTTTCTGGCTTTAATATATTTATATCTGTGCTTTAAGAAGCCCAAAGTACCCAACCCCAAGTGATGCTTTTTATTGCATGTTGTAATAAAAAGCAAAATCTATAAATCGATTAGATCTATACTTCTCCCAGTTTACTTCTCCCAGTTTCACTATATAGGCTCTCATTCTGGTTTTCTGTTGTCCCATAAAAAGATACATTTCCATTGTTTGGGAAATCCTTTTTTTTTTTTTTTTTTGCCAAAAACGATTATATTTTAGCTGCAGTTACACAGTTACAGGCACCATCATTGTATCTAACAGTTGGCATGTTTTCCCTCACTGTGAGGCAAGTTAGAACGTGGCTGCATTTTTACAACATGTTGCTATCCCTGTTGGCACTTCTGAGCATGACTCAGTTGTTGAATTATGTCACATGCACCATCTACTCAATTTGGATATTCTGGCCTTAATCACTTCTCTGCAAACTGGAGTAAAATGCAAAACAACTTTGTTTTGCATTTTACATTTTTATCCTGGGGCCACTTATGCATCTCCCTCCTAATCTCTAATTTTTTCTGTGTGTACTTGTTCTAACTAGTTGAACCATCATCAGTTTTATAAACATACCAGAATCCCTAATTCATTGGTTATTTTGTGTCTTTTTTTCCATGCTTTTTGTAAACTGTGGATACAATTTTTTTCTTTGGTATTACTGTTTTTTGTTTGTTTGTTTGTTTTTTACATACTCAGTGTACACTCAGACTCCTATCTCGCCTGCTAACTGTTTTTTGGCTTTAACTTATAAATCCTAGCATAACAAAATCACTTCACACCTAATTGTAAAGCAGAGTCTAGAACCTGAGCACCTTGTTTGGTTTATTTTATATTTTTCTATCCCCGCAGGTTGACTGCTGTCATTCTCTGTGGCTTTAAATGTCCACTGGTATGGCCAAGCGTGAGGCTGGGAACGCCAGCCCTGTGGTGCGTCAGATAGACAAGCAATTCCTGGTTTGCAGCATCTGTTTGGATCACTACCACAACCCCAAGGTCCTGCCCTGTCTACACACTTTTTGCGAAAGGTAACCATTGGGATTTGTAAACGTTGCACAACCAAGCCTGAAATGTCAGTCTCTAATAAATGTTGCATTTAAAAGAAAAAAAGAAAGGGGAAGAAAATAAAAAAGGATGCAACACACTTGTTGAACTCTAACTTCTTCTGTGGTTGTGGTTCCTGCATCATATTCTGTTAACTGTGAAATTCTTGTTAGCACCACATCTAATTCAAATCCCTAAACACAAAACAACAGCTTAACATTGTTGACTCCTCGGAAAGGCCTTCTTTAGAAATGGAGAGTGTCTTTTGTTTTTAAAGACACAATTACAAAAACTCGGTCTAAAATGTCTCCTTAAAATGGAATGCATTCATTTTGCCTCTTCACAATAAAACATCCTTTTAATTTTTACATGAATATCTCTGTTAATGTTATATCATGTTACATACTTGTTAACTTTCTCCCTGTAGCTGTCTCCAGAATTACATTCCTCCGGAGTCTCTGACACTCTCGTGTCCTGTGTGTCGACAAACATCCATCCTGCCTGAGAAAGGAGTGGGAGCTCTGCAGAACAACTTCTTCATCACTAATCTCATGGAGGTCTGGTCCTACATTACGTTTTATATCACAAAATCTGTCTATACCACAGATGAGGCATTACACAATACATATATACTGCAAAAATGCTAATCGGATACAAGCACACCTGTTGCTTATTGAAAATAAAAGATTAGAACAAATGAATAAAACCTGTATGTATTGCCTGTGTGAGCTTTTTTTTTTTTTTTCGAGCTGCATTTAATTGGAAAGACATTGTGAGAGGGAGGGAGGACATTCTTCCAGACTGAGGTCATTCTGAAGACTTAATCTCTGGGAGGTTTTTTTAAGATCACAGCTTTTGAGAGTTTAATTAACAGTGACTGGAAATTTAAAAAGTAAATGTTTATGTCATGGATTAAAAACACTTTAAGGTGATTTAAACTGACTGTAAATACCATTGTGTAATTTCACAACACAATGGATTTAAAAGAAAGGGGTATTCACAGACGTGATTATTAAAAATAACTTATAATGAGGATGGTAATGTGTTGTGTTAGGTCCTGCAGCGTGAGCCGGAGTGTTCTCGGCCCGAGGCCTGCAGTGTGTTGGAGTCGGTCAGCGCTGCGGTAGCAGGGAAGCCTCTTTGCTGCCCAAACCATGAAGGAAAGGTAGGAAATCCTTCTCTGCTCGCTGAAAGATCCTAAATTGTCTTATTTTGTGCTTTAGATAAAATGAAAGCAACGTGAAATATTGACATCTTGCAATGCTTACTGAGAGATTATGATTACGTTTGGCTCCACCTGCAGGTGATGGAGTTCTACTGTGAGTCTTGTGAGACAGCCATGTGTTTGGACTGCACAGAAGGCGAGCACCGGGATCATATGACTGTTCCTCTGCGGGACGTAGTGGAGCAGCACAAAGCTGTGCTCAAAACACAGCTTGATGCCATTCACAGCAGGTCAGAACTTGATCTTTGAGGGGGATTTTAGCTTTGCCCCTTCATGCAGCGATTTAATTTCTTACCGAGTATCATCCTAGAAAGGAAGTTTTAAAATGTAACTTTAAAATTTGAGATATATATTTCTAAGGTCAGCTGAAAATATCTTGATGAAAACCTTTCCTTTGGTTGTCTTGCAGACTTCCTCAGCTGACAGCAGCTGTTGAGCTGGTGAGTGAGATCTCGCGGCAGCTCAATGAAAGAAAAACTGAAGCAGTAGCAGAGATCAACAGTACGTTTGAAGAGCTGGAGCGGGTGCTGCATCACCGCAAGACAGCCCTCATCACAGACTTGGAGAACATCTGCAGCTCCAAGCAAAAGGTCCATTTCATACACTTTCAGACATGCAGTAATTGCTTTTTTTTTTTTTTTAAAGTTCTTGCTCTCCGGTTTTGTCAACCCATTTTCCACTTTTTTTTGAATGCAGGTCCTCCATGCCCAGCTTTCCTCTCTTCTCCAGGGGAAGGAACACATCCAGAGCAGCTGCAGCTTCACAGAGCAGGCTCTCAGCCACGGGAATGCAACTGAGGTGGACTCATAAATTATAATTTTCTGGCTACTCATAAGCCAACTAATCAGGAAATCAAATATAGTAGTGGATGTTGCATTTTTTTAAAGGAACAAAATGGTTAATGTTTTGTAAGTGTAGGTGCTACTGGTTCAGAAGCAGATGAGTGAGCGGGTCACAGCTCTGGCCAGACACGACTTTCCAGAGAAGCCACATCAGAACGCACATCTAGACTGTCAGGTACTATCCGCTGTTTGCTATGATTCAAACTCATCAATTTTAATCACCAGCAGCACCAACCGCTTTAACACTTGTGCGTTGATTAAAGCAGCAGTTGTGTCCTCTAGGTGGAGACTGAAGGCCTGCGGCGCTCCATCCAGAACCTGGGTGTTCTCCTCACAACATCAGCCGTGGCACACACGTCTGTCGCCACAGGGGAGGGACTGAGACATGCAGCTACTGGGCAGCACCAAACCATTACTGTGACAACAAAAGACAAAGTACTGACTTTTTTTATTTTTTTCTTATTCTGAGGTTTTAGTGCACCGTTATCATTTGGAATGCTACTTTCCTCTCTGAAAGTGTTTTATAGTGCCCTTTTACTATTTTACAGTGAAGTTTTATTATATTTTGTCATATTACAACCACAGATTCACTTGAGATTTTAAATAGCAAACCAACACAAAGCAGTGCTAGACAGAAAAAGGATGCATAGGTTTTAGTTTAAGTCTTGTCTGACCAGACATTCTGTTTGCCTTCTGCCACACATGACTTGCAGGATGCAAGACTTATTTTTACATCTGTCAGCAGGAACTTCTTCACCCTCTCCTAATAAACACCCCACTTAAGCTGAGCTGTGGACCACTGTAGCTCTTAGAGTCTTTGAGTCTTTTTGTTGCTTTTTGATAAATGCTGTCTTTGTCCTGCTGGTCCATTTAGTTGGATAGTCATATCTTAGTAACTTTGCAGTTGTCCCATACTCTTTCCATTTTCAGTTGATGGATTGACAGTGCTCTTTTAGATGTTCAGATGTTTTAACGACCAAACAGTGCCTTAAGAAGTTCCAAAAATGTATCCATTAGCAGCTGTATTTATATTTCATAAAAGTTTTATACATTCTGGTGCTCTGTCATTTAACTGGATTCTACAGCCAACTAGATTTTGTTTGCGGGTCAGAGTAGACATTGCTTAATGCAAGTGCTAAGCATATTTTCAAACATGTAGCTGTCAAACATTTTGAAAACTACATATCCTTTTCCTTTGCATGAACTCCAATGCGCCTGAATCAAATAATTGACTCATTACTAGACCTTTGAAGAACTTAAGTCAGCATTTTTGTTCAGGTGTGGTTAAGCATGGATTAATCTGAACATTGCAGGGCAGTCAAGGAGTTGGAGACTGCTCAAATAGAATTAAGTTTGGGGCAAAATGTGAGTTATTTGGGGTTATGAATGTAAGGCACTCTACCAAATCGAGTTTATTGCCACCAGATACATTTGCCTTTACTTTTTTAGCTATATACTAAAATTTTTATTTACACTTTACATATATACTTACACTGAAATTGTCTCTTTACAATGAGTTCCATAGTAATTGTTGTCATTATTTATAGGATGGAGAGTTGGTGAGGACAGGAAATGCTGTTTTAAAGGCTGAGATATTGTCGGCTGACGGTAACAGAGCTGCAGAAGTAGAAATAACGGACAACAAGAATGGAACGTATGAAGTGGGCTACACGTTGCGCTCCGAAGGAGAGTATTCATTCTGCCTGCTGCTGTACGGTCAGGCCATACGTGGCAGCCCATTCCGCCTGCGGGTGGTCAAACCGTCAGACGTGCCCCAGTCTCCGGATGATGTGAAAAGGAGGGTGAAGTCCCCGAGCGGGACAGGAGGCCACGTCCGTCAGAAAGCGGTGCGACGGCCTTCCAGCATGTACAGCACCACCAAGAAAAAGGAGAACCCCATTGAGGATGAGCTCATCTACAGAGTTGGTAAGACAAACTTCTAGGAGATATTTCAAAATGTCTCCTGTTAAGTAGGTTAACAATTTATAAGTTGTTTTTTCTTATTGCGTAACATTTTCTTAGTAAATTCTTGAAACTGGCAGACAAAAATGTTTCCAACAACAAGCAGAATTTTCATACTTTTCTCTGTCAAAGTAGATGCAACACAAAACTGGTTACATGCGCTGTTTACTTCCAAACTAATCTAATATTACCCACAAAAATTTGTCAGTGTGCTGCATTACCTACCTCTCAAATGAGAATTTCAAGTTTTAATTGCATAATAACAATTCAAAACCGCTAATTGCCTGGTAGACTGGGAAGTACTCAATAATCTTTGCTCAGAATTAGCAAGAACATGCTAGTATGGGCTGTCAAGGATAATAAATCATACACAGTGAGAGTGTTAATAATAAACACAATTGCTGAATGCCTAACTCTCCCATTAGGTTCCCGGGGAAGGGAAAAGGGCGAGTTCACAAATCTGCAAGGAATCTCAGCTTCCAGCAATGGTAGAGTGGTGGTGGCTGACAGCAACAACCAGTGCATACAGGTGAGCCAGACACATAGAAGCAACTGTGTAGGACCACTGTGGACTTAGAGACTACAACTTATGCGCTAAACATGAGTTCTGCAAATGGCTGCAGGTATTTTCCAATGATGGGCAGTTTAAAATGCGCTTCGGGGTCAGAGGTCGTTCTCCAGGACAGCTGCAGAGACCGACAGGAGTCACTGTAGACATGAACGGAGACATCGTGGTGGCCGATTATGACAACAGATGGGTCAGCATCTTCTCCTCAGATGGCAAGTTCAAGGTACACGTCATACACTGTCTCTTTGATCTAGGTCTCGGTAATGCCTTGTGAAAAAAAAATCATTAGTACTAATAAGCGCTGTAGCAAATATTTGTCTCTGTGTCCACAAAATGTAATCTCAAAGTGCATTATTTTGGTTACTAAATGCCTACTTGAGGAATATTTTGAGAGAGCACATAAATTCAAATGGAGAAAGACCTTTGAGGTCCAGTGGGTTCCAAAGCCCACTGGAACCCACTGGACGTATGAAGTTCAGGCCTAAGATTTAAGGCCTGAAAACAGCCTTAATCATAGAAAAGAGCAAGAGTGGCTATGACGGGGTCAGATGACTGTTTACTTACTCAGAACCAACATGCTGTTGTGCTTCAGGTTACGCCTACTCTTTGTCCTCTCTCTATTGGTGAGAGGATTGACTTTGGCATCAGCAGATGTTCTGTCAGCCCAGGAAGGTTCCTCTGAGGAGGCTGTTGGTTCTGAGGTACAATCTGGATGTTTTAGCAATTCCTCTCCTCGAATCAAAAATCAAATTGTAACCAACTGAAGAAAATCAACTTGATAGATGAGATGGATTTTCTCTACCTCAGGTTGATTCTTGCAATTGGATCTGTTCATTGATGGTTCTATGCGCTTGGTTTGGTCAACCCACAAGCCTCCCTTAATCCAATTCTCTTCGTCTCCAAACTAGAGCATTACTGAAAACAGAGGGATGCAGAACAGAACAAAGCCCTGTACAAAATACCCCTACAAATCCAACCAACAGGATTTTAGTTTGTTCAGTAATCCTTTTTGTCTTCTTCTACCACAGAATAAGATTGGTGCAGGCCGTCTCATGGGTCCCAAAGGAGTGGCCATGGATAAAAACGGACACATTATCACTGTGGATAACAAAGCCTGCTGTGTCTTCATCTTTCAGTCCAATGGAAAGCTGGTGACTAAGTTTGGAGGCAGAGGGACGTCTGATAGACAGTTTGCAGGTGAGGAGGGACGCTAAGTCTACAGCAGAGCTTTTTTGAATCCTGATGGAGAGGGTTGCAGACAAGCCGTCACAGAGAGTTTTAGGTTTTCTATAAATTGAAAACAGTTTCCAACCTCATATTTGTTCTATAAAGAGCTTCACGGGATGTTTCTCATTCATCTAGTCACACAAATATCCAATGGTTCCATAAATTAGCGCCATAACACTTCTTTTTGTCTCTGTAAAGAAATGTATTTAATAAATATATTGTGCTACATCTGCCATGAGCTGGCAACTTGTCCAGGGCGTACCTTGCTTCTCGCCTGATGACCACTGGAGAAGTCATTGTGCTCCTGCAAGTATAAGTGTGTTAAGGTGATGGATGGGTTATAGTATATGATTAAAAGGGGCAGGGAGTAGGATGAGGTAACATGCAGAATTGACTTTTCTAAGCTCTATATCATGTTATAATGTCATCTCCTCATCACACACATACCTGGAGTGTTGCTTTGGCCCATTTGTATACATTTTGAGGAATCCTTGAATCTCCCATGGCAGCCATTCAGGTGTTTCCTGTTGGTGACACTTCCAATTTTTCATCTATTTACCCAAAACGACTGCAACAATTAGGAAAAACCTGGTAGATCTATGTGTCTGCTGAGCTTATCATGGAAGCTACAGCGCTCCTAAGATCAATTGTAAACGTCATCAGCAGACAGCAAGGAGAAGCATTGTTGGGAGGATCTGCTTGAGGTGTGTCAGAAAAGGTAGAAAAAAGGTTCTTAAAGAAACAGAGGCCAATTTCATGGCATCGGATACAACTATGATGCAACGTCATTTTTCAAGTTGTTTATTTACCTGTCCCTGTGCCACAAAGCATGGTAAAGTGAATTAATGCTGCCAATATGGTGTATGCATCCCACTATGATGGTTGATGCACATTACATACACCAATTAGTTTATTGGAAACTCTTTGCCACCTTTTAGCGGTCCATGTTGTGCCCAATTTTGCTAAATTGCTCAGTATATATATGTGTGTGTATTTTTCAATTGTTTACTATAGTTGAAATAAGAATTTAATTAATTTTGCACCTATTTGATGAAAAATAGAAAATATTTCTGTTTTTATGAATAAAAAAATACATCAATGACATTTAAATTATTATACATGACATAAACTGTTGATGCCTTCAAATTTTAATCAGTTGACGATTATCTGTAGAATTTTGGCACTTTGGGCATTCCCTACTTTATGGGACAAAGGTTGAATTCAGTGTTTCCTTTTAGTTGTGACCACGCATGGCAAGGCTGAGGATCAAACCAAATCTATTTTAACCGGAAGAAAATTACTCTGTCCAACTCGGTATTTTAATCCACAATTGAGAAGCTAAATAATGACACTATATTTTTTGTTCTTCAGTTAATGGAATATGAGATGTTAAAGTTATTTGTAACTTTAACATCTTGCTGACATTGCTTGGTTTGTAGCAGCAACAGAAGGCGACTCTACAGATTGCCCTTAAGTGTTTTCTTTCTCGCCTGTCTTTATTTCTGATGACGTGCTTGTTCTTTCTTTCTGTTCTTCCTTCTGTTCTTGATTCAGAAAAACTTGGCCCAAACTTTAATAAATCTGGCTCAGTTTTCAGTAAGTACTAAGTGTGGCCTTGCTGCGACCTTAATCCCACGGTGTCCTCTGTCTAACCCAATTCCCTGATCACGTGTCTGACTTCCAGAGAAGACAGATTGTTGATAAAGATGGATGAAGATATACTTGTACAGAGTTTGCTTGAAATTCAGCTACAATTTCATGAATAACAGAATCAACATGTTGTCATGTACACTGTGTGTTTTTTGTGTGATTATAAAAAAAATAAGTTGCAAAAATACAGTGCTATGAAAAAGTATTTGCTCCATTACAGGTTTTCTTAGTTCTTGCTTTTTGTCATGACTGAATGTGTTTTAATAACGGACAGATATTTTCAAATAATTTTTTTGAAATGTCATTTTTAATTTTTATTTTAAAATACTAATCAAATTAATGTCACGCCATGTGAAAATATAATAGCCAAATTGTTGATTCATTAATTAACTCTCATTTTTATTTATTTATTTTTTTCAATTTCTCTAGTCACACTTAGGTCTGGTTGTTTGTCTGAATTCTAGAATCGACAAATAACTTAAAAATAACCTGTCTGACAACATAAAGTAGAGTAAAATATCTCAGAAAGCAACAGATTTTGCCCTGATCTTAGGCAATTCAAGAACAGATGAAAAGCAAGTGACTGACATCTGTCAGTCTGGAGAGGGTAGCAAAGTGATTTATAAGTCTTTGGTTCTCTAGAAAACCTGAAACAGGAAGAAATGTTTGCCGGTTGACGGGAAGCACACCAATTGCACTTCGGAGGCTTATTCATGGAGTCACAGAATAACCAAAGGAAACATCTATAGTCATCTAACGGTGAAAACCACTGATAACTACAATATCAGAAAACGGTGAACAGAAAGACACATCTTATGTTTGACAGAATATAGCTGTTTGTGAAGTGCCAAATAAAAATACTTGTCTTTGAGTGTGTATCCCTTTAACATCACTCATAAATCTAACACCAACATTTATGAAAACATCAGACTTATTAAAACAAGAGTTGATCCAAATTCAGCAACAGAGACGTAAGACTAATTGCCAGTTATTGTAAGACCTTAATGGTCGCTGTTGGCAACATGATTTATTGATTTTATGAAGTGCTGCTTTTTGAGATCTTTTATCCTTCTTCATGTCAGACTGTTTAAGAGATTTTGTCATTCTACATGTCAGGCAGTAGCAAGCTCATGGTGTGTGTAGTGGAATTGAACTAAAAACATTTAAGACATTAAAACAAAACCAGAAGAAATCTGTAATGGGCTGAATACTTTTTTTTTTCACAGAACCATCCAGATGTTTTTTAGTGGTCTCTGTTAATCAACAATCCTTCTGTGTTTTATGAAAAACAAATGTTTGATTCTGAAGAACACCGAGACGGATGATCAAAAAACTCAAAAATAAACGCAGCCAACCCACGTTGCAATTTTTTAAACCATCAGTACAATCACACATCCGTTAGCATGCACTAACAATGCAAAATATGATTCAAACTGGAAAGTCTTGCTCCTTACTACTATTTTAGAAAACATTTTTAAATTTAGAACGGCAAAATATGATTCAAACTGGAAAGTCTTGCTCCTTACTACTATTTTAGAAAACATTTTTAAATTTAGAACGGTACATAAAGTGTTTTACATAAATATGAACAGCAACAATCTGATCAAACATGCTTGACCGGCCTCATAACTGTGACAGGATTTGTGCAAATAAAATGAATATGTTTTTTCCAAAACTTGTATGATTCTGTCTCTCTGTTCAGGTCCACACTTTGTTGCAGTGAACAACAAGAATGAAATTATAGTGACAGATTTTCACAATCACTCTGTTAAGGTAAAAGAAATAGGATTCCTGCAAGTCTTCATATTCAGAGAGTGTATCTGGTGGTATGAATTTATTACTACTTGTTGCAGGTATACAGCGCAGATGGGGAGTTTCTATTTAAATTTGGCTCTCATGGAGAAGGCAATGGCCAGTTCAACGCGCCCACTGGTGTGGCTGTAGATGCTAATGGAAACATCATTGTAGCCGACTGGGGTAACAGCAGAATACAGGTAATGTTCATTTTTCTTTTCATCATCATTAATATGTAGCTATCATAATGATAACCTTAAATTCCAACTCTTTGATATAATACCACACCTTAAAAAAGATATTTATACTCTGCGAGCTTTA